>NC_052503.1:76472253-76714812 GCF_016617805.1 Bactrocera tryoni
TTTGTTAATTTTTATATTTATTTTTCTAATTTATTTTGAAATTTATTTTTTTTAATTCATTTTTTTACTTTTTTTAAATAATTAATGTTTTTTTAATTATTTTTAAATAATTAATGTTTTTTTAATTATTTTTTTAATTATTTTTTTAATTACTTTCTTTTTATTATCTCTTTTTTTCTCTCCTCTCTTTGCGCCGTTTAATAGGTTTTGGTGTCCACAGCCACTCTCGCCTGGGGTGTCAATTTACCGGCACACACCGTTATCATCAAGGGCACGCAAGTTTACAATCCCGAAAAGGGTCGTTGGGTAGAATTGAGCGCACTGGACGTACTCCAGATGTTGGGTCGTGCCGGTCGCCCGCAATACGATACCAAAGGCGAGGGCATACTCATCACTAATCACAGCGAATTGCAATTTTACCTTTCGCTGCTGAATCAACAACTGCCCATCGAGTCACAATTCATTTCCAAAATGCCAGACATGCTGAATGCTGAAATTGTACTGGGCACAGTGCAAAATATGAAAGACGCCGTACATTGGCTGGGCTATACCTATCTCTATATACGCATGCTGCGTAATCCCACTCTCTACGGCATCTCACACGACGCCATTCGCGATGATTCGTTGCTGGAGCAGCATCGCGCGGATCTTATACACACCGCCGCCTTGCATTTAGATCGCAGCGGCCTCGTCAAGTACGATCGCAAGAGCGGCCAATTCCAAGTGACCGAGTTGGGTCGCATAGCGTCGCATTACTATTGCACCCACGAAACTATGATGACTTACAATCAATTGCTGAAGCAAACGCTCAGTGAGATCGAGCTATTCCGCGTCTTCTCACTCTCTTCGGAGTTCAAACACATTGCTGTGCGCGAAGAAGAGAAACTGGAATTGCAAAAGCTTATGGAACGTGTACCCATACCGATAAAAGAGTCCATGGAGGAGCATAGCGCCAAAGTGAATGTGTTGTTGCAGGCATACATATCGCAATTAAAACTGGAAGGATTCGCACTAATGTCCGATATGGTGTTCATAACACAGTCTGCGTCGCGTTTAATGCGCGCCATCTTCGAAATTGTGCTCTATCGTGGCTGGGCGCAGTTGGCTGACAAAACGTTGACACTGTGTAAGATGATTGATCGCCGTATGTGGCAGTCTATGACCCCACTGCGTCAATTCAAGAAGATGCCCGATGAAATTGCTAAGAAATTGGAGAAGAAGAACTTCCCATGGGAACGTCTGTACGATTTGGAGCCCAATGAGATTGGCGAGTTGATACGCGTGCCAAAGCTGGGCAAGACCATACATAAATTTGTCCATCAATTTCCAAAGTTGGAACTATCCACACACATACAGCCTATAACGCGTGCTACGCTGCGCGTAGAGCTCACGATCACACCCGATTTCCAATGGGATGAGAAGGTGCATGGTTTATCCGAAGGCTTTTGGATACTTATTGAGGATGTTGACTCCGAAGTAATTTTACATCATGAATTCTTTCTGCTGAAGGAGAAATATGCTTTAGATGAGCATCAAATCAAGTTCTTTGTGCCAGTCTTCGAACCGTTGCCACCGCAATATTTCTTGCGTATAGTCTCGGATCGTTGGATCGGTTCGGAAACACAATTGCCAGTCTCTTTTAGGCATTTAATATTGCCAGAGAAAAATATGCCACCAACAGAGCTGCTCGATTTGCAACCGTTGCCCATTTCCGCGCTACGCAAACCGAAATTCGAGGAATTCTATGCCGAACGTTTCCCACAATTCAATCCCATACAAACGCAGGTTTTTAATGCCGTCTATAATAGTGATGATAATGTGTTCGTAGGCGCACCCACAGGTTCCGGCAAAATGACCATAGCCGAATTCGCCATCATGCGTTTGTTTTCACAGCAAGCCGAAGGTCGTTGCGTCTACTTGGTGTCGAAGGAAGCGCTTGCCGATCTTGTATTTGCCGATTGGCATGCGAAGTTCGGCAGTCTCTCACTCAAGGTTGTCAAGTTAACCGGTGAAACTGGTACCGATTTGAAACTGCTGGCTAAAGGTCAGATTATAGTTACCACCGCCGACAAGTGGGATGTGTTGTCACGCCGTTGGAAGCAACGCAAAAACGTGCAGGCGGTCAATCTCTTTATAGTCGATGAATTGCAATTGGTTGGTGGCGAAGACGGTCCCGTTTTGGAAGTCGTTTGTTCGCGCATGCGCTACATTTCGTCTCAAATTGAGAAACAGATCCGCATCGTCGCGCTTTCCTCCTCGTTAGCCGATGCGCGTGATGTCGCACAATGGCTCGGCTGCAATGCCAATGCCACATTTAATTTCCACCCGAGTGTGCGTCCCATTCCATTAGAGTTGCACATTCAAGGCTACAGCATCACACACAACGCAACGCGCATTGCTTCCATGTCGAAGCCCGTATACAACGCGATCATTAAATACAGTCCACACAAGCCGGTTATCGTTTTTGTCTCATCGCGCAAGCAAGCGCGTCTTACGGCCATTGATATACTTACGTACAGCGCATCGGATATGCAACCGAATCGTTTCTTCCATGCCGAAGAAGAGGACATCAAACCATTCCTCGATCGTATGTCCGATAAGACGTTAAAGGAGACACTATCTCAGGGCGTGGCGTACATACATGAGGGTCTTACGGCCTCCGATCATCGGCTGGTTGAGCAGCTCTTCGACTCCGGCGCTGTGCAGGTGGCTGTTGTAGCACGCGATCTCTGCTGGGGCATGAGCATTTCGGCGCATTTGGTTATAATTATGGACACACAATTCTACAATGGCAAGAATCATTCTTATGAAGACTATCCAATAACTGATGTGCTGCAAATGATTGGACGTGCTAATCGTCCCATTGAAGACGCGGACGCTAAATGTGTGCTGATGTGTCAATCATCCAAGAAGGATTTCTTCAAGAAATTCATCAATGAACCGTTGCCGATCGAGAGTCACTTAGATCACCGTCTACACGATCACTTCAATGTGGAGGTCGTCACGAAGACCATCGAGAACAAACAGGATGCGGTCGATTATCTCACTTGGACATTCTTATACAGGCGTCTCACACAAAATCCCAACTATTACAACTTACAGGGGGTTACACATCGTCATCTCTCCGATCACTTGTCCGAGTTGGTCGAAAATACACTCTCCGACTTGGAGCAATCCAAGTGTATTAGCATTGAGGACGACATGGACACGCTTCCGTTGAACTTGGGCATGATCGCCGCTTATTATTACATTAACTACACAACAATTGGTTAGCGTGTGGTATATTTTAGGAAGATTTTTGATTTTTTACATTTTTCTTCTTTTTCTATTATAGAACTCTTCAGTTTATCATTGAATAGCAAAACTAAAGTTAGAGGTTTGCTCGAGATCATCTCATCGGCAGCAGAATATGAGGACATTGTGGTGCGCCATCACGAAGAAAATATCCTGCGCACACTCTCTCAACGTTTGCCAAACAAATTGACTGGTCCAAACGATTCTGCGCCAAAGTAAGTAGCTCCAGTTCAGCAGTGGTCCTCCTACTGATAATTGGGAAACCCGGCAAGCATGGGGAATTTTGTCGTCTGATAACTCTACTTTCCCCAGTAGTCAATGCACTTGAACTCTTGTTACTTCCAATATTCTCTCACTCACCATCAAAATGACTTCCAGAAAGCGCACAACACTTAGAACTAGAAACAGTCAGATAGTTTACGGATTCTATTTATCCAAAATTGTTCCCCATTTATCCAGAATAGACCCTGACATATCAAACATATATCCAGTGCGCAATGAGTCCCCGCTTGACACTAACCATCTCTTTGCATGTCCTACTAACCCCACACAACTGACACCCTTCTCCCTTTGGACTAACCCCTTTGAAACAGCACGCTTCCTGAGCCTGACGTTGGATTGCATCGATGACAACTAATCTAATCCTTACCATTCCAACAGGTATTAGGTATCCGTTACAACAAAAACAACAAATATGTCTTCTAACTCTTTTTTTTTGCATTCCCAACGAATGCCACTTAGCTAACACCCCGCTCCCTATCGTCCGACCACGTCTAAACAGCACGTTTCCTGGGCCTACCGTTAGATGACTTCGTTGACAAACAGCCTGAATCTTACCACCCAAGCAGGGACTAGATGACCAACATAGCTAATGAACTCTTTTTTTTTTTTTAACAGATTCAATGATCCGCATATTAAAACAAATTTGTTGTTGCAAGCGCATTTATCACGCCTACAGTTAGGCCCCGAACTACAGGGTGACACCGAACTAATTTTGAGCAAAGCTATTCGCCTCATACAGGCCTGTGTGGATGTGCTCAGTTCAAATGGTTGGCTCTCGCCGGCTGTGGCTGCCATGGAGTTGGCGCAAATGGTTACGCAAGCCATGTGGAGCAAGGACTCGTATTTGAAACAGTTGCCGCACTTTACAGCCGACATCATCAAGCGTTGCACAGAAAAGGTACAGTTGCCGTAAAAATACGAAATTTTACTTAAATAATTTATTTTATGCATTATTTTGTAGAAAATCGAAACCGTTTTTGACATTATGGAGTTGGAGGATGATGACCGCACACGACTGCTGCAATTGACTGACGCACAAATGGCCGACGTGGCGCGTTTCTGTAACCGTTATCCAAACATCGAAATGAACTTCGAAGTGGTGGATAAAGATCGCATCAATTCCGGCTCCACGGTGAATGTGATTGTGCAACTGGAGCGTGAAGACGAAGTTACTGGGCCAGTTATTGCACCATTCTTCCCACAGGTATGTCAAGAATTGTCTTTTTTGCTTTCAATTTCATTGATTTCTTAACTAATTTTTCTTACAGAAACGCGAGGAAGGCTGGTGGGTGGTCATTGGTGATCCGAAAACCAACTCACTGCTGTCCATTAAACGTCTGACGCTGCAGCAGAAGGCAAAAATAAAGTTAGATTTTGTGGCGCCCAGCCCCGGCCGACACGAGTACACACTGTACTATATGAGCGATTCATATTTGGGCTGCGATCAAGAGTACAAGTTCTCCATTGAGGTTGGCGATTTCCAGTCGGAAAGTGAAAGCGAATCGGAATAAACGATTAATAATCGGTCTGCAATTAGTCTTAGTTCAATGTTTTTCGTAGATTTCTGCATAAATTTGCATTTTTCAAGTGTGCGCGTGTGGGTAATAAAGAAAGACAAACAAACCAATATCTTCAGTATTTGATTTTTTTATTTGTAAGCACAGCGCTGCGGCTACGTAATTTGAAATTCCTGTTTTTTAATAAATGTAGATCGAAGTAATAGAAAGAAAAATAAGAAAAAAGCTATAATACCCTTCACAAATAGTTAAGATTTCATACAAAAACTTGATTTTCAACGCTTAGTTTGTATGGCAGCTATATGCTACAGTGGTCCGATCGGAAAAATTTCTTCAGAGATTGTGTCACTGCCTTAAATAATAACTCGAGCCAAATATCGTGAAGATAACTCATTAAATAAAATTTTTTTCATACAAAGATTGGATTTCGATTGTTCAGTTTGTATGACAGCTATATGCTATAGTGACCCGATATCAGCGATTCTGACAAATGAGTAGCTTCTTGGGCAGAAAAAGACGTGCGCAAATTTCCAGATCGATATCTCAAAAACTAAGGGACTATTTCGCATATATACAGAAAAACAGACGGACATGGCAAAATCGAATCAGTTTGTTTTAGTGTTCATTTATACATACATATATATTTTTTCTTCGCAGAATTATTAACACAATTGCACAAATTATTATTAATATCGAATATTTTTTGCAGCTTTCTAAAATTTAGTGCTCTAACGTTGACTGACAGACACCGATGATCCACGGCTGTTGGCATTATTGCCGTTGGGACCATTAGCAAAGCTATTTGTGCTAGCAAAGTTGATCACCTGTCCATTGGGCAGCCTATAAACTTGGCTCATTGAAGCGCCGGCAGAGTTTTGCGGTCCAAAAGGACCAAATTGCGAAGCTTGTGTCAATGTACCCGCTGAGGAGGCACCGAACGCGCCGTTCGGACCGAATGCGTTGAAGGCTTGCGAACCAGCATTGGCGGCCGCTGAGTTAGCGCCAAATGGTCCAAAATTAAAACTATTGGAATCAGCCGCAGCAGTCGCCTGTGATTGCCCCGATTGTGGCATACGTTTAACACGCACATGCTCCAGCAAAGACGCGCTGTTCAAGGGCATTGCGAAGGGTATGCTGCGCACACGTCGCACTTGTGGCCGCAAATTCGTCTTTGGCTTGATATAGAGTGAAGACTCCACTAAGACTTCGTCGACAGCAGCGCCATTGATCGCTATGGCAGAGAAGGTAGCAAAAAAAATTTAATTAATAATGGTATTTTGAAGCTGGCTGCTACTCACGTAATGGCGCACTGGGTGTATTATCCTCGCTGACAACATTTAAAGTAGCCGCAGTAACGCATGCTGAGCAGAGTATTAAGACAGCCGAAAAAGTTAGGAAACGCATAGCTTACTATTATATATATATGTTTTTGGTTGGAATTGCACACTCTGTTCCCTAAAGCTTGACAAACACAACGTCTCGCAAATCGATCTTCACTAAACGCTGCTCAAACGCAGACTATTGCCTGAGTCATTGACTGAGCCGAAGATAACTCTCAGGTAAGGTATAAAGGTAAGCACTGAGCAGCTAGGCAAAGGTAGAAATGAGCGCAACAGTGGGCTAGAAAGCGTTTGATATCAAAAGGTACCCGACGCAAAACCTTATATTGGAATTATACATTGTTTTTGAAATTCATAAAGTCATAAGCATAAAAATATGCCTAAATTAAAAATAATGCATTTCTGAAAAACAAAAAGGAGAAACATTAACTTTCGTTGCCTCGACGCTAAATACCCTTCACAGCTGCATATTTTATAGCATAAAGGGTATAAAAAAATAATTTTTCTTAATTTTGAGAGGTCAATTTGTATGGCAGCTATATGTTATAGTGGTCTGATCGGAAAACTTTCTTTAGATATTATAGCATTGCCTTGACAAAGAATCCATGACAAATTTCGTAAAGATATCTCGTCAAATAAACAAGTTTTCCATACAAAGAGTAAATTTGGATCGTCCAGTTTGTATGGCAGCTATATGCTACAGTAATCCGATATCCGAGATATCGACAAATGAGCAGCTTCTTTTGAAGAAAAGAACGTGTGCAAAATTCCAGATCGATATCTCAAACTAAGCAATCACTTTCATGAAACAAGCTGCGCTTAATATACAATTGTACTCGTGCTTACGATAGATACATATACATACATATATGTATATATGTACATACGTCATTGCGCTGCATGGACAATTTATTATTTAACTATTAACTCTTCCGACAGCTGGGGGAAGACCAAAACGCAAACTCGAGCAAATAAGCAGGCAATAGCCGAAATTTAACATCGATCATTCGTAGCCCAAACCAGAAAGCCACATAGATATACATATGTAGATATAAGTATATATGTGTGTATATTTTTTATATGCAAAGAGCGACTTAGCGTACAGCAAACAAGTTTTCGTAAGTCATTTAGGGGGGAAACTAGTTTCTGGGGTTCCTTTGAAGACAGCGCTAAATGATCCAATGAAGCAGCATCTTAATTATATACACACACACAAGCATTCAATTCTCGATGATTAAGTAAACATATGACTGAGAGAGAGAGAGCGCTAAATGTGAGTTCTAAAAGAGCACAGGCATGGATTGAAAAATAAGAGCACAAGCAAAGAGAACGGAAACATAAGTGGGGAAATAAAATAAATTTAAGCCGTTAAGTTCAAAACAGTTACAAATGTTGCAAATTTATCATATATGCAAAAAAAAACCGTTAACTTCGCTTCACAAATGGAAAAGATTCCACAGAACTGGATTTTGAGCCGTCAGTTTGTATGACAGCTCCGTGCTACAGTGATCCGATTTGAACAATTTCTGTGGAGTTTGTAGAGTTACCTTGCACTATAATCTATACAAAATTTTATGAAGATATCTCATCAAACAAAAAAGTTGTTCATACAAGAACTTAATTTTGAACGTTCAGTTTGTATGGCAGCTATATGCTATAGTGATCCGATTTGAACTATTCCTTCGGATATTGTAGAGTTGCATTGGAAAATAATCTATGTCAAATTTTGAATAGATATTTTGTCAAATAAAAAAGTTTTCCATACAAGGACGGGATTTTGATCCTTCAGTTTGTATGGCAGCTCTACGCTATAATGGTCCGATATCGACGGTTTCAACAAATAAGTAGCATCTTGGGTAGAAAAGCGTGTGTGCAAATTTTCACAGCGATATCTCAAAAACTGTGGGACTAGTTCGCGTATACTACAAATAAAATATACTTATTTTCATACACCCTGTTTGATATTCATGTATGCCTTTATTTGGACTTAATTCAAAAATGTATTTATTGTAATAAGAGCAAAACAGTGCGACTTCGCTGAATGTACATATATAAACATCTATATACATATATACATACATACATATAACAAAGCCACAGAAATTAAAATTTTGTTTAGTTGTTGTCGATATTACACACAATTTTGTTGTTTTAATTGATATAACGAATACATGTTTATATGTATGTATGAGAGAGTGTGTCCATACACATATGTATGTATATAATACTAATCGACGTAACATATTTATTGATTGGCTGAACAAAGTGCAGTGTGAAATTATCATATTACATATTTACTAGAGTACCAAGAGCACACAAAATTTATATAAATTTGCAAGGAAAATATGTAACAATTGGTACTGCTAATACTAAGGGCTAATGTATATGTATTGTGTATGTATATTTATATGTATGAGCAAGAACTATGTAAAACACTCTTTATATAAATTAACCTGCTTCAATGTATTGATCTATGTATTGTGTATATGTGTTGATATATATTTTTTAGCTGTTAATTCATTATTAATATTATTTATTAACACAAAATTCATTTCTTGGCTGAGATCGCTTAAATAAGACTACAAACATATGTTGAAGTTGGTTGTTTTATGTTATTTTCACTTTTAAGCAGGGTTGCAACTAATGAATTAAAAAATAGTTGTGTTTTTTTCTTTGTGATCCCAAATAGCTTAATTAAAAATCATTTTTAATCACAAAAATATTAATTAAAAATTAAAATTAATTAAAAAAAGAAAACTATTATTTAAAAAAAAACTGTCATCCTATTTGGTTAGGATTTTTGTGATTAAAATTTATTTTTAATTCAAATTTTCGAGATTAAAAATATAATAATTATTTTAAGTTAAGCTTTTCGAAATTAAAAAATTAATTTAATTGAGAATTTTAATTTCAAAAATCTAAATTAAAATCATTTTTAATTTCGAAAAGCTTAACTTAAAATAATTTCTAAATTTTTAATCTTAATTAAAAATAATTTTTAATTACAAAAATCTTATTTAAAAATAATTTTTAAATTTTTAAAAAATTTTACCTAAAAAAATAGGGACTCAATTTTTTTTAACAAATTTTAATTTAAAGTATTATATTATATTTTTTTTTATTAAATTTTAATTCGAAATAGGGTTTAAAATTAAAATTTTATTTTTTTTATTTCCGATTTCGGTATTAAAACTCAAAAATCTCATTAGCTTAGATTTTAATAAAAAAAATATTAATCATAAAATACATTAAAATTTAATTTATAAAAATTTATATACTAATTTTTAATTCAAAATTTTTTAATTAAGGAAATTGCAACCCTGGTTTGAATTTAAATAATAGACAATGATAATTATGCAGTCAGTTGAAAAGCGCATAAGCTAATGAAATTCAAATATGCATTTGAAAAATATATTTTTAAGGCGTACTTAATAACTACAAAAAGATTTTTTAAATTTTTGTTTAAATTTGCATACAGGGAACAGGCGCTGCCAATGAACTTGTGTCCCTTATTGTTTATACTCGCCATAATCAACTCAATCAACCCTGTACGGTTGCAAATTATAAAGCTGTTTATTATTTTTATCATTTTACTGCCAAATTAAGACACTTTAAACATTATTATACTAATAATAACAATTGTTGTAATTTTTCGTTTTTAAAGTTGATAAGCACATGTGTTAAAATAAATCTCAAGTGCAATTCGTTATTTTGTACAACAAATTAATTACAAAAGTAAAACAAAATTAATTATATTTAATGTTAAGGAAAATCTCAAAGTTGTTTGTGTAATTGAAAAAGTAAATTTATATAAGTCTAAAAGTCCATTGAAGATTTGGCTGTTCAATACTTAAAATTTCGCTAATTTGCCAATGTGTCTCGCACAATTTTGTAGCAGCTTAATTAAATAAAATTTTAATGCTCTAGCTGACGCAATTGTCGCTATGGTTAAGATAGCTTAGTTGTGTGCATATGTATGTTTGCATGCATGTACACTTTCTTTCTTTTTGCCAGGTTTATTATTTCAATTGAATCGTTTGTCTTTTTTAATTTTTCTTTAAATTGTTTGTGTAATTCTATATGTCTACGAGTAGAATTGTGTGCATTTATTCTATACCATGAGCAAAAATCATTACCAAACCCGGTTCCACCATGACGTCTTCAGACATATGAGCATTATCGCAGCTTAAAACCAACACAGCTTGTTTACCTACAAATTCCAATTACAATGGTGTAATATTAGAAAACATTTTTTTAACATGCTTCTTCTTCTTTACCTGGTATACGTCGGCAGACGTAGTTATCATAGATGCGTCTATTATTCTGTCGCGTCTCTAGTGAACTCAAGCCGCGTGGCCAGCGTCTTTCGTGGCAATTCTCCATAAGATTATCCAGTATGTGTGGTGGACAGCCAGATTCAGACAATGCACGTTTTATCATCATCTATAAAAGAATAAAACGTACATTTGAAAACTCACGAAACTCTCTCCTCTAGAAATTTTCACAAAAAATCTGAAGAAATTGTCAAAAACAAACTCAAAAAATTTTGCTAATCAATCGCCTTACCTGTAGTGCATCATCCGGTGTTGAGATCATACCGCCCCAGCGTGTTACACGTGCACGTGACAAAGTCGAACTCCAGCGTATCACCTCATCACGTTCCATCTGATCGGCAATCGCACGCATAGCTGGATTGGAGACGCGCATTGCGCGCATAAAGTCTTTAAATAGTTGCAACTCACGCTTCAACTCATTGATGACCAAATTTTGATCACCAATCTCTGTCTTAAGCTCTCCCATTTTCAACTGCTGTTGATGTATCATAGAACGTAATTCACGTAAACAATTGTGATCCTTAAGCTCGTCCTTGGGTATAACAAAGCCGCATCCTTTTTCGCACGGCAATGGACGTTTTGGATTGTGTTCGCACTCTTCCAGATGAGAATTCAGTGCATCCAGCTTGAGTACCAAAGTACAGCCATATGGCGCATTATCGCAGGTGATGGAAAGTCTAAAAAAAAATTTAAAAAATATAATTATTTTGGTGTTATAGCTAATTTTACTTTTGGTAGTCTGGATATACATACCGTGAAAGCAGATTGCGAAGTATACGCGGCACGGCGCGCAAATTTGCGGTATTTAATGCGTTGCGGTCTACTGGGCAGGTGGGCTGACGGGTGAGCCATTCGTTAATGCACGCACGACAAAAGGCGTGTTCACACATTGCCGCCTAAGGAGAAATGCAAAGTGAAAGAGTTTCATGACGTTTTAGGAACATACGTATATATTTTAAATGTTCACAACCTTTTCGCTTTTTTAATTATTTAAGCGGTTACTGACCTGTAGCGGCTCCTCAAGAACACCTGAGCATATGGGGCAAGTGAGCTCTTCATCCACTTCTCCCTGAAAGCGATGTAAATCGTAACCCATTTTCTACCTAATGGTGCTGAAAATGTGGCAAGTGGCGTCTGCCTACAAATTCGTGCAACACCACTGTTGCTTGAGCAACCGAAATTGTTATTTTCGCAACCTTTTCTTTTTGCTTTTGTGCTCGTTCATTCGGTTTCAATTCTTTTTCTTTTAGCTTGAGCCCTTAAAATTGTCGATTTCACTCGCAACTAAAATTTCACAGAATGCGTTTAATCAGCTGTTCTTATGCAATAGTAAACTATTTTTTTATTTTTGTATAATTGCTGCTAATATTGGTTGTTTCAACTAAATTTTTATAACAAAATCTGTGTTCGCAAACAAGCCAATGTTACGAGAAACAGCATTACGAACAGGAAACTCAAAGTGAAAATGAAAAGAAAATAGTGAATTTGGAAAAGAAATAAATTTTGTCAACTGTCAAACATACAAGAGGGCTGCCACATGTTTTGCTAAATAAAAATAGCCAAAGTAAATAAAATAAGTGGATTTTCTAATTTCGATGCATGCATTGAGACGTTTAGAGCAAATAATTTATTATTTTAAAACTTTTTTAAGTAAATTGGGAGTTTTTATTTGAACAAAATCAAATATTGGGTAACATTTAGATTAGCATCCCCGGATTTCGGGGATAAAATGGGTGTCACTGGAAAGGTGGCGTTCTCCAGATCACGAAAATATATACATTTAGTTGCCGCTGACTTATAGTTTTAAAGATATTTGCATTTAAAGTTGAAAAATTGACAACTTTTACATTGATAATTTGTGTATTGTGAGTAACTTTTTCATTTATATTGTGCACTTTTCCCTTACTAACACTTCACTATAACGTTTCGGTATATTCATTTTTTTAATATTTGTTGTAAATAAAGCTTTATTTTAATTATTTTATTTTAGTTACAATTCTCTGCATTTGCACAATAAGAAAAGGGTTGCCATGGTTATTTTTTTTGAAGCGCGGCGCGATATAGTGAAGTGTCAGTAAGTAAGTAAGTGAAAAGTGCACAATATAAATGAAAAAGTTACTCACAATACACAAATTATCAATGTAAAAGTTGTCAATTTTTCAACTTTAAATGCAAATATCTTTAAAACTATAAGTCAGCGGCAACTAAATGTATATATTTTCGTGATCTGGAGAACGCCACCTTTCCAGTGACACCCATTTTATCCCCGAAATCCGGGGATGCTAATCTAAATCCCAGCCCAAATATTTTCTTTTCATTACTTAGCATTAGGGTGGTGAATTTATTGCACTTAAATTTTTTATTTTAATAAAATTGTTGAATTAAAAAATTAGTTTCGATGAAAAGAAAAAATAAAATTTTCTATTAAAAAAAAAAAACTAAAACTTCTAGAAATGAAATATTAAAAATCAATTTGTATTTTTTAATATCGTATTTCAGATTTTTTTTTTCGATACGGTACTTGTGATTAAAATTTATTTTTATTTAAACCAGAGAACGTAAAACTGTATAAGCATACGTTCTCTGTTTAAACTAATACAAGTACACCTTCAACTTCGCTCACCTGAAGCAAACTCCCCACACAAAATCCAAAAAATCTTTTTATTTTAAATTCATAAAAAAGTATATTTAATGTAAAGCGTTGACTTTGCCAATATTTTTATCGTATTCTATTATACTAAGCACATTTAACAATATATTCTACAATTCATATATGCATTCCGTATAAAATATAAACTTTTTACAAATACAAAAACTAATAGTACATCGAAACGAATTCATTTCAAATTATGCACACCATTTAGTTCCAATTAAATAACTATATAATATATTAAGCCATACAATGCTGATTAGAATGGAAAGATAAAACAAACTTTGTTTCGGTTAACAAATGGGCACATAAACAATCCAACTATGAATACATATCTCAAAATATTTTCGGTTTATAAAGCATTTAACCATGAAATTGAAGTAGATTTTATGGATTGTAAGGGAAGTGGAAGGGGACACGTTTGTGGTGTTATAAACATTTACTTTTCTATTGGACAGTTTATTTATTTTTGATGCTGATTGCGCGTTTGGTTATGCGTCCCAGGAAGATTCCCATCATAAAAATCATGCCCACAGCCGACATAAATATGATTAAGAAAAATCTTTTCGCCGGTGAGGAAACAACCTGACTAACCAGTTGTTCCATATTTTCGGGCGGTTCCGCGAGTACCTGCAAATTAAATACGTATTAGAAAATGTAGCAGAATTAAGTGAAAATTATTTTCTTACAGTATCTGCATTGCGGAACATTTCAATACGTTTCTGTAATTTCATACGGCAATCTTCTTCCATTGCCTTCGACTGGTCTTTCAGCAAGACTTGCAAGCATTTCAATTCTGTAATAATGAAAAGTTAAGTTTTAAGTTTTTCTAAAATTAGCTTTTATATATTTTTAAGTATTGTAACAGCGTACTCACTTCTGCCATTGCCACTTGGCACGTTTGAACAGTATCTCAACAGATCCACGGTGCATGCCTCTTGCAGTATGGGGTCTACATGTATATCCGCCTTCGCTTCCGCTATTAAGGTTGCCACCTCAACACGGCAATCGCGATTTATAATCTTGTGATTAAGAAATGCTGTTTTCAAACATTCCTCGACCATGCCATGTTCACGGTTTTGTAGATTAGCTTTGCACAATACTTCTATTTCAGATTTGCAGAAATTTTGTAGCAGTGGATTGAGTTGATAGTTCAATGCTTGCTCTTGCAGCACTTTAATCATTTCTTGCGTGCAGTTGTAGTCCAAACGCGATTCGCGGAACTTGTCTTTCAAGCATTGCACAACCTGAAACGCATTTGTTATGAAATGAAGAATACCACACATATGTATAAAAAATATAGTGTTAATTAGTACTTACCAAGCCGTTCAATTCTTCATTTGGTTGTGCCGTGGCCACAATATGCGAGCAATAACGGTCGATATTCTTGCCACAAGCCAGCTGCAGGGACGGATTGAAACGATAGTCGGTATTTTGTTCAATCATTCGATTTACCACGACCAAATGACAGCGTTGATCGAAGAGCGGATCATCTTTGTAGGTCTTGAGGCAGTCCAGCAATTGATCAGATTCAACATTGTTACAAAATCTGTAAGTCATTTCTTTGCAGGTGTTGATCAATGTGAAGTCGGTGCCACTATCGGCGAGCTGCGATCGTTTCACCAAGAAAATGGCGTGATGGCAGGAACTGCCAAGACGCTGCGTATTTTGTTGCAAGCACTCCAAAGCCTTTAATGCAAGCCAAAGTATTATTAAGTTTATGCGTAAAGCCATAATTTCATATGTCAATTGTACAAATATATTTTTTCTAACATACATAGATAATATGTGTGTGTAATGTAAGATGTGTGGTGATTAAATGATGAAAAGGGAACTTGCATTGTTATTCACCTGACCAGGTCCCTTCTCGCCAATGCAGAAGGTTTCTAACTCCTTCTTGCATGCATTCGCTAACTTCGGGTCTAGCAGTATGGACTCGCGTTGTTGGTAGAGTTGCGCTTTGACTTGTTGGCGGCATTCTTTGGGTATGGAATGACGTTGGCCGCGTATCGTGTCATTACGCATGACTTCGCTCAGGCAGGCGACAACATCGTTTTTCGTGGTGCTTGACGCGCAGAAGCGTGTTACGTGTGGACGGCAAGCAGTTTTAAATTTATATGTGAAATGATAATTTTTCAGCGAGATGATTTGAAAATGTTCGATGGCGGCGCGACATTTAAGATCCTGACGTAGATCAGCGTCGTTTTTATGCGCAATCAAGCAATCCATCATATCACCTTTGTCCTTTTCGCCCTTCAGTATGTGCTCGCAATGTGTTTGCATTGCATTTATGCACACGGACATAATAACCGGATTCAATTCGATATGTTCGGCCTCTTCTTCGGTGTAGGTGGCAACCGCTTTCTACGGAAAAAACAAAAACAAGTTGATATTTTAAAAAATTTTCTAACGAATAACCAAAAAATAATATTCACTTTGCATGTTGGTGCTAGTTTCTCAAGATTTGTTTGCAAGCAATCCATTTCGGCGCCCTTCTGTGTGCGGTCAAAGCAATATATGGACAAATCTTCAATGCATTCGTCTTCAACCTCGGGTATAAGATCCACAGACACGGCCCGCTGACGCATTACGCGTTTCACCTCTTTGAAGCAGTCCTTACGAAGTGATAAATTTTCATCATCACTGTATGCAATACGATGTAAGCAAGGTAAAATGAGTGGTCCACGTTCTGGATCCATTTGCACGTCGTTAACGTCATCCCATACGTGTTTGGCTCGGCAATATTTTATGGCGTCGTCGTGACAATGTTTGTATAATTGCGGATCTAATTTGAAATCACGAGCTACAAAATACTGTATCAGCATAAGTGCTTGTTCGCAGTCCGGCCGCATTACTGGCGTGCCAATGCGTTCCATAAGGCACGACATTACGCGCGCTTCGCCAGCGTCTGTGTCGCGGCATGCCACATCGACGACCGGTTTACAAGCACGTCGTAGAACTGGATCCACACGCCAATCCTCTCCTACGTCAGCTGCTTTTATTAGCTTTTCCAGTGAACGCTGACATTGCGCAGTAACGCGACGATCCTTTCTACGTTTTGCGCGTGCATGTTCCATGAGGCAGTGAATTACTTGACCGTTATCAGTGTTTCCGACGGTACCACCTCTGACAACTTGCCCCTTTTCAATATCACCACAAAACTTTGGTATATCATCGGCGCAATCGCTTAGAATTTCTGGCGATAATTTGAAATCGTGCATCAGCATACGACGATGATCATTTATTTCCGCTTGGCACTCCGTAGTTACCATCGAACCGTTCTTTACAACCGATTCAAGACAAAGTAAGATTTGTGCTAAACGTACTTGTTTGTCTTCGGATACACCACGACGGCAGTGATATTGTTTGATATCGTCCTTGCAAGCTTTAGCGAGCCCGTGAGAAAGCCGATAATCTTTTCCGATTTCGCGATCGCGTTGTGCAATTTTTTCGTTACAGCGACGTGTCATTGTGGGATCCGCTTTATTCTTAACCAGACATTTAAATGCAGCTGCTGTACCAGCAGTTTCCTAAAAACAAAAAAAAAATTTAATAAATATACATATGTGTTGAAATATTGTATAACGGTTTCAATAAACATAATTCTGCTATATGTGAAAATTAAAACACTTGTTCATATTTTTAATAATGAAAAAACGACAAAATCATCAAGTGCATTACTCACCTGTCCGCATAGGCGTCTCCAGTCATCGCCACAAGCTTCGAAAAATTCCAAATCTTTTCGTTGCTGCTCCATTGTATTTAATTCGTCTTTACATTTTACATCAAGTGCATCAGCAGCTGTCTCCTGTAAGCACTGCACAGTTTCAATTTGTGACATACTTCTGCGTTCCAAATTTAAGCGGCCACATTCTAATTGTTCTATTTGCGAACCACAGCCATTCAAAAACGCACCCAATTGATCAAAATCTGGAAACAGTGTCGCAATGGAACGCAATATATATGCACGGCATTCGCTGCTGTGCTCCATACGCATTGCACGTTCGTGTATACAGCTCCATAAGCTCACGGCATTCCCACAAGATGTTAGTTGTTGTTTCTGTGCACCACAATGTTGTGGTATTAGCTGATCGGTTATCCACTTTTCCGTCTGCATTGTACGTTGTTGCACCCATAAAGCATGTTGACATTTATCAGGCACAGCCTCCAATTGACTGGACGAGAATGTGCTAACACACTCCAATACCGATACATTATCGGTTTGTTTGAGGTGTGCACAAAGTGACTGTAATTCCTTGCATTCGGGCCTATCGATGAGACTATGTTCTAGCTGTGCTATTGATGAGCTCGAATTGCTGGAATTCGACAGCGTGGCGCCGGCTGAAAGCAATAAAACCAAAGCAAATTGCAGCCGCATCTTTGCCTTGTAACTTAACTTTATTTACAAAATATTTTTGTGCATATGTATGTTAACGTTGTGAAACTTATTTTTGAGAACTTGCTGATGTGTACGTTTAGATTTTAAATATGCGCTCGGCAACTTTAACAAATTACATTTACAATAGATTATAATAAACTGAACATTCATCCGAGAGTTGCTAAGAAAAGAATTTGTGAATGACAGTTCTACGATAAGAATAACAAAAATAAAAACAAAAGGCCTGTTCGCACACTTAGCTTTCAAAAATATTATTTAGGTTGGAATTAATGGAATTTCTGTTTGCACGCGGAAGTGAAGCAAATTTTCTAATTTTCCAAGCAAACAATAATTGCTAATAATTTTGCATAATTGTCGTAATAAAATGAAAATGTATGCAAATTTATGACCGAGCTACGTTGTTTAATGATGTCACAGTGATACCACTTTATTTAAAAATATATAAATTAGCTGTCTTTGTGTAGTAATTCTTGGGTTTTAGTGTATATTGAATGTGCAAAAATTATAGCCTAGCTTTAGGCGCAAAAATATTCGAAAGTTACGGTTTAAGAAAGATCCATACACGAACTTGTCCTTGATCATTATTGCATGCAGCATGGCAGCTGCAAGCAATAATGGTCTGATATCGGCGATTCCAATAAAGGAGCTGCTTCTTGAAGATATAAGGTCCTGTGCGAAATTTCACAACGATACGGACCGACTGACCGACGGATAGACATACATATGTATATACATAGCTAAATCGACTCATATCATTTCTGCGAATGCTCTTTTTCTTATTGTCCACAATTTATATTCCCACAATTATTGAGAAATGCTCATTGGTTTATTGTTTTGTTTTGTTAATGCCAATCAAGTTTACTGATTGTGTATAAGCTTTACCTTGCGAAAATCCCCATAAATCTATATTCGAAGTAAAGCTGTGCCTACGAATGTACGCAGCTGCTCATGTACATACACACATACATACTGGTATGTATATACATTTGTGTACGTTCGTACGAATTCAATGTCAAATATATACATACTTATGACAGATGTTTGGCCCAGTTATGGCTACAGTTCATACCGCCCCGATTTCTAAACCACTTTTGCTCGGTTTCTGGTTCTTTTTGAAAATGTTTCTCTTGACCAAATAGCACTGTGACTTTCAAGCCGAAATTTTGACATGATCAGCTGATCCATAATTCTGAGTACTGGCCATAGTGGCCTTCGAACTTGTAGCTCTCGCAGAGATAGGAACGCACTTAGATACGTCGGCACCTTGGTATACATGTACATATGTACATATGTATGTATATATGTATGTATGTATCTGTGCACAATTATCTACACTTTTGCGATATACTTAAGCTTGGAAAGCCGCTTAAACATAATACTTTATTAAGTTTCTTGCTAGTTGTTTACAGATCTTCGCCGAGCTCAGTATGGCTTCCATTATCGGTCTACTCAGCATACTCTACTTGTTGCTTATTCCCGTCAGTTGTTCTTATGGTCCACAGAATATAATACCGTCTGAGGTTCGTGTGAATATATCCGGTCAAGGTGTGGTGATCGGCAATACCAATACTACAGCATGGACTGGTCAAACTTATATGCAATTTCGCGGAATACCCTATGCAGAGTCACCAAGTGGAGAACTAAGATATAAGGTAATATATTGTGTCTAAAATAACGTGTGCTTTTTGGATGTGTGGACGGATCGCTCGCTGCGTCCAATATTCGGTCCTAGTCACTCAGCAGAATCAGTAATTCGTGGAACCATGGATTTGTTTCGCTCGGCGTTTGCTCTACTGGATAATGATATTTTTTGGTGACCACTTTAACTCGCGTCGTTGGCCTGTGACTTGGTCTCCAAGATCGTGCGATTCATTCGTGGCCAGTGTCATGTGGAGACTCATTGCACGCAGGACATATGTATATTAGATATGTCGGAGGTTATTCTGGGTAAATAGGAATTTAACCTGCTGCAGTATCCAGAACGAAGTTGCGCAAGGGTCACTCTCGTTTTTCGCGGCAACTCGAGCTCTTCGTCAGCAATGGGTGGTGGTTTGACTTCAAGTACGCCATTCACTGAAAGTCGGTGAAGGTGTTGATGACTCCACTGTGAATGACGGTCAGTGCTTGTCGGAAGTTATTTGCGTTCGAAGTCTAGTCGGCGTATTGTTTCATGTCGTCGACGTAGATTAGGAATGATCTCTTGCTACACCTAGGTGGCGATGGTCGAAAATTGCGCCTTTCGGTTGGAGGTCTAAGTCTTCTTTTGTCTAAGAGATTCTCTAACTTAACCATTACTATTTTCTTATATCTTGTTTTTAGCCTCCAGTACCTCGGAAACCATGGTCAACGCCACTTCAAGCCAACGACTACGGACGCATATGTCCACAATTGTTTACATACAACCGTTTGTCGCCCGATAAACTGCAGGGTGATCTAGAGGACTGTCTCACCTTAAATATTTTCACCAAAAAGGTATGTGTGTAGCAAAATAGATGTTTTTTTTCTTTATTATGCACAATATTCTCTTATGCGCCAGTTAAACGCCACGCAACCGGTGATGTTCTACGTTCATGGCGGTAGCTTGCAAGTGGGTTTTGCCAGTGACCACCGACCCGATTACTTGCTCGAAGAGGATATTGTGCTTGTAGTGATACAATATCGTCTGGGTATACTTGGATTTTCCGGCACAAAAACACCGGATATGGCTGGTAATTTCGGTTTAATGGATATAATGTTGGCACTTCAATGGGTGCAAGAGCATATCTCCGCTTTTGGTGGTGATAGCGCAAAAGTTACTGTTTTCGGTGAGAGCTCGGGCGGTGAATTAGGCGGCGCATTACTGATCAGTCCTAAGACTCCACCGTCAGCTTTTCAACGGCTCATTATACAATCGGGTTCAATCGTGGATAAACAATCTATAAATATGGAGCCACTTGCGCAAGTGACACGTGTTTGTCGCGCTTTGAAGTGTGAGCATTGCGAAAGTATTTACCGAGCGCAACAATGCTTGAAACGCGCGCCAGTTATGGACCTGCTTAAGGCGGCTGAAAGCGTAAGTCTACAATATTTTTTCGATAATTTTTTCGTA
Source organism: Bactrocera tryoni (assembly GCF_016617805.1). Lineage (NCBI taxonomy): Eukaryota > Metazoa > Arthropoda > Insecta > Diptera > Tephritidae > Bactrocera > Bactrocera tryoni. Next base: position 76,493,158 of record NC_052503.1, read on the forward strand.
CTTTTCACGAAGTTTTTTATTTTTTATTGTGAAGGAACGTTATGGTTTGATTATTCGCGATTATTTTGGTACAATACCAGAGCATCCGGCTCAACTGATTGGGCAGACAAATAAGAATGTGCCCATAATGACTGGCTTTACAAAACACGATGGCGCGATTGTGTTAGCCTGTTAGTATTGGCATTTGTTAGATGTTACTCGTATATACAGTTGAGCTTTCCTTACTCGAACCAACATAATCCAGAAAAAAACTTGGAGTTAGAGAGGCTTCGAGTTATGGATTTAAGACTTCGAGTTATGGAAGTTCAATTGTATGTGTTATTCCGTATTTACATTTATATTTTCGTGATTTAGTCTTTTACGACGACTTCAGAGTGTCTCATCCTAATCTGAACACTGTTACTGTGGGAGATTTCGCCACTGCCTTGATGAATTGGATGAACGATACAACAGGTTTGACTAATAATGCCATGACGCGTTTGTTATTCCCTGCGGATCTATGGCACAGTGCCGATCATAGGCGCGCTCTACCCGCCTACTTCGATGTAAGTCACGATATCTGTTTCCTGCTAGCCATTACTTAACAAATATATACTTTTCCCGTAGCTCGTCAACATACTTTTCTTCAAATCTGTAATGTTGGGCTTCACAAACAAGCTATTCGAGAAAGCCGCACAGCCGCCCATCTACTTCTACACTTTCGACTATGCCGGCGAGAAGACAAATTTCGGTTTCGATTTGGGCAACGCACAGTATCCCTTCAACGGCGGTGTACATCATACCGATGAGCTGATTTATCTATTTGCAATGAAGCCACCGTTGAATGCGCAAGATACTGCGATTGCCAAGAAGATGGTGGCACTATGGGTGTCCTTTGCCACGACTGGCGTGCCACAGGTGCCGGATGGACCACTAATATCACCAATGGAACGTGAGTGAATGCATGGGTTGATTTGTGATATGAAAACTTATCATCTTTGTGGATTATTTTATAGATAAACGCGGTCCATACTTCCACATTGACGAAGAAATAAAACTGGACGATGATATATTGAAGGAATTCACCGCAACCATTGACGATCCGAATAATACAAATCTGGATCGCCCCAGTAAAATGTGGTAGAGGCCGCTTATGGCGTCTTTAAAGCTAAAGCTATACATATATATATTTTTGTTGCTTCCTCTTCATACATACAAATAAATCTTTTTCTTTATTGTCTGCATTAAGCAAGCGCGTCGCATTTCTTCATCGATTGGCTTAGAATCGGTTCGTTTGGCTGTGGCTAAATGCCTTTATGGTTTCCCTTAGCTTTCTAGCTTGTGTTGTATGGCAAGTCACACCTTTTTTACGTATACAAGTATTTGCAGTAGAAGCAAAACGATAGTGTGTTTGTAAATTCTAGATTTTGCTAATTTAATCGCCGTCCAACTTAACGGTTGGTTTAGGGTTTAAGCCCTCATTGTGTGAGCTGCAGCTCTGATATACAGCTTTTTGTCATGCTGTCACTAATTTAACCTCTATTTCTAGTAGTATCACTAACAATACCAACAATAAACACACACGCCTATCTATGGTATCGTAACGCGCATTTCATTGACTCTACAATCTCATTTTACTTGATTTTTTAAGCGCTCTTAACTTGGATTTGTCTTCGCTGACGGTCATGGCGGTCTTTGGCCGCTTCTGTCTAAACGCACAAGTCATTGGACTGTATTGTTTTCCTTTTTCTTTGCTATCACTTTTTCTTAATCGAAAGGGATTAAGATTTTCACAAGTTTCATCGAAAGAATACGTCTAATCCCCACATATGCTTGGCAACTTGCATGGATTCCGATTGGGTCGTAAATGCACTGAGTGACTAAGGAAGTATTGTGAAATTGCGAAAATCAGACGTAGAAAATCAATGGTGTTTAGCAGGAATTGAAGAATTGAAAAATCAATGACAATTGACAGTAAAAATAGTTACGACAGTTTCACAAGTAATGTCATTTTGGGTTTGAACTCCTCTCTCAAGTTTTTTTCTTTTAAATACTAACGAATGCAGTTTGGGAATGGTATAAAAATCGCTCACCAGATCACTTGTGGCACTCAGCAAAGATACATCTTCTCTCCCTTGCTTTGGATACTCTTGATCACTTGATACTTCTTTGGACAGAGAGAATCTCGCTATTAGAACTATTGTACTCTCGAGCTCTGTCAAATATCTCGGGGCTATTCTAGATAAGCAAATAAGCTGAAGAGAACGCACTGCGAGCAGGTCTTCACACAATCTTCGAATCTGGAACTACTGCAGAAGAGCTATTGCCTCAAAGTGGGGTTTACGACTCCACATGGTCGTGGACAAGCATCCGTCCCAACATACTGAAACAGATGCAACGTGCCTGCTTGCTGGCGATTATAGACGCATTGAAAACTACATCAACAAAGGCTCTTGAAGTTATCTATGATATTTGGTTAAAACATATTCATTGGATCCAGACTCGGCGTCACTACGTGCATGGTATCACCTACCTACTCGCCCTTTTTATGATATCGAAGTAAACAATCCAGTCGTTTAGTCCGAAATTGTTGAGATAACAGAAGTCGCCATGTGAGCTTCTGCTCAACTAGCAAATCCATAAACCTTCTATAGGAGAACCAAGCGGCCTTTAAGGCAATAAGTAACACATATACTAAATCTCACTGGAAACTGCTCATGCCAGCTGGGAATACAAATCTCCGAAGTTGCCTCAGATCTTTCAGCTTCTTCAAGAGTTGTTTGAAACAATGGACCCAAGAGCAAAATCTCAGTTCTTGGAACACTAGCAACGCAGGTCATTGCACAAAATTACTTGGGGTAGTGTTGATGATGGAGTAATATTGTAAAGGTCATCACATGGCAGCAACTTTTAAGATAACACCTTCAACACCTTCAAAGAATGCAGAGCATGCGCAGAGAATGATGATGAGACGCTGGAATATTACTTTTGCGAATGTCCAAGCCTCATTTGGATGAGAAAGATATCCCTTTCAAACCTCCAAATGCTCCAACTTGAGAGTCAGTGGGCAGCATTTTTCCAGGACATCTACCCTTAAGATCTAAACTTCACAAATTTGGATTCGGTGGAATGCGGAGCTTATGCGGAGGATGATGAGACGCTGAAACACCAATTTTGCGAATGGCCAGCCTACAGCCAAATAAGACGGAATATATTCCACGGCTCTCAATGCCATTACTTAAGATACATTCGGGAACTGCGGTGGTAAATATTAGATTTTATCACTGAGTTGTTGAGTAAGGGTTATGATGGCTTGATTGCTGTCGTCTACGTCCCACAACAGTCGGGTCTACGTAACCGGAAAATACCGGGATTTTGATCAGGCCAAGGACTGTTAACTCGGCCGATTTCTGCCGCTACAACAATAATAGCAACGGTCTGGCGCCTCGTTTTCAATCAACCAATCAAAGAAACCAGCAATACATACGGTTGTGTGGAATGGAAGTTAAAACTCTATCAATAACAGAGAAGAAGAAGAGTAATGAATTCGGCGATAACAGTAATAATAAAACATACAGATAAAAGTAGCATTTGCTGAATGAATCGGTTTCTTAATGGAACCAAAACTTATTTTGAGGTTTGACGATCTTCATTCGATTACTTTCTAACTAACTTGGAAGACGTTGCCGCATGCAACTTTTATGACACAATTCTAAACTGATTTACGTTTATTATTGTGGACATACAGCATACAGCTGTACGTGGATGGCGTAGGCATTCAAAGAGCATACATGAAGAGCTGTGTACTTGTGTGCACTCGTATGTGTGTAAATGTTTGCATTAAACATATTTTCAAGCAGATATCCTTTTTTTCTGGCCGCACACTCGCCGTCGCATAAGAAATCTGCACCTGTCTTCGTAAATGAGTCCTGGGTGTTGTCGTTTGCGCTTCCTTTTGCTGGTTTCATTCTCGGCCAAAATGAATGACTGTTAGCTCGGCTGATGGCTCATTGACTGACTGACTAGCTGTCTGCGCTGGCTGTGTTGTCTGTGCTGCCTTCGCTGTGTTGACTGTGTTGTAACCAGCCGGCGTTTGACCCAAACGGCCTTACAGCGTTCAGCTTGACGGCATTGCGCTCAATGATGAGCAATATTATGTTAGCCGCTGCAGTAGCCGGTGCTGGAGCGACGCGCAGAATAGCTGCAGCCGTCCGGTTTTCGTATGCTGCGCAATCTCGGGGTGTCCAGGGTGGGCAATGTGGTAAAAACCATATGCTCGTCGTTGCTGTTGTAATCGTCTGTGGCTTTTAGTAAAAATTACACTAAAACGCGCCTTGCCGAGGCTGCGCCGTGCTTTTGTCCAGCGCCACTCTTACCACGAGTTTACACAGGATGCTGGCTGTAACAGCGCCTGTCGCGTGTCGGCGGTTGCCACATGCCACTAGTATGCGCTCGCAGCATTGCTGCACGCATTAAATTGCAAATCACTACACAAACGAAAGTCATTAGTATATTTTAATTTATATACACACATACAGCTGTAAAAACCTGCTATACACATGTGCACAGTTCATCCAAACAGTAATAACCAAAAAAATGTGCGGCTTAGAGCCAAAACGGCTGTTGCCCCTTCGACGCATCTTCGATTTTTCTGCGCGCTCTTCGGCCGCATTCATCAACACAGTTTTTTTCTTTGCCCAGTTATTGTTATTGTTGACCTGCTGCCACTTTGGCTACACCTGTCGTCAATGCTGCTCCCCTCGCTGCCATTTTTTTTGGAATTCGATTTTATTTTGTGTTATTTTTTCATTTGCTCAGTTATGTTTTTTGTTGTACCTGCGTCTGCGATGCGCTCTCTCGCAACAGCTTTGCTTTAGACGATCGTGCGTGTATTGACCCAATTTTGATATCCTCAATTTTCGTGTTTCATTTCTGTGTGCGAAACCATTTAAACGCTTACATTTATTGACTTTAAGGTGGAGCGCATTTGGAGGGCATTTGAGAGTTGGAAAAACAAATCTCAATTGATCACTTTCGAAAGGTTACTCAATTATTTTAGAAATATATGTGTAGGATTTCTTTGGCACTACAGCCGTGGTTTAGTCTAGGTCGAGAAAACAAAACTTCGCCCAGTTTCTTCAATTCATCGTGAGACCACGCGAGGTTCACAACCCAAGCGCAGACAGGTCGCTATTCACATAGTTCTTCCAGTGCAAGCGTGGGCGCCTTTGCTTTCATTGTCCACTTATAGGTCTTGAAGCAAAGTGGCCTTTCGCTGGCACGGCATGTTTCATGTCAACGTGACGGCCGAATCAAAGCATTCGTTGAATTTTTAAGCGTTTAACCATATTCATGTTGCTTCAAAACTATCTGAGGCTTTCGTGTTTCTTTCCTGTAATAACATGTTTATGTCATGGGTCACAACCGAAGGACAAAGTTTCATTAATTCATGGGCAAACCAGCGGCACAACCCCAGCTGGGGGCAGAATTTCATTGCTTCATTTTTATAAAGCGAGCGCGAGACAGACCCAGTCCCCTTGGTGGACACACCCTGACACCGATTACCTAGGCGTGACCCCATCAAGGTTCCTTCTCTTTTAGTTGTAACCCTGAGTTACACAAGGGTTAGTTATCACATCTCAAAGTTGCTCACTTTGGCTAGGGTACTCGACGAGGACGCAAGTATAGGAATTGGGTATGGTAGGACAACTATGGCTTTGATACCCAGCCAACTAACTATCACAACACCTCATTTACACTTCTTCAGTACCGAGCCAACCAATATGAAATATGTACGGCTGAACTGTGACTGTGGACCAACCGCAGGTTTGGGTCCTACAAGGTTGGTGGTTGATTTTAAGATCGATATCTCAAAAACTGAGGGACGCGAACTAGTCTGTACAGACAGATGGACCGACGGGCAATGGGACGGATAGACGGGCATGGCAAAATCGACTCCGAACGTCATACTGATATATATTTATATGCATATTTTATAGATTGGAAATGAATAAAGGCCTGATCTCACTCGTTATTAATCCTTGGCGTCAGCTACACTCAAAATAAAGCTTAAGAGCATACTTAGATCCTCTATGTAATACATATGTACATATGTATGCATGATGTTAAAACATTTTAATTGCGCATCGAATCGCATTTTGGGTAATTTACCGCGCCACCAGCTCGCACACCATTCCAATACGCTTGCACCACTTATTGTCGCGGCAACACAAATCGAACGCGGCCGAAAACTGCCATCTGCCTGGCCCGCTACCGCAGAATTGAATTTTTTCCTGTTATTTCGTTTGCACTGTTTGTAAGATGCATCCTGACCTAAGACATTGTTTTTCTGTTAGTGTAGCAACCTGCTCGGTGTAGCTCGACTGACAGCGTAAACCAGCAGAATGCTGATGGCCTCCGCTCTTCCGCTATTCGTCACTTGGCTCATTTTAGTTCTGCATTTTTGGCTTCCTTTTACACATTTAATTTACTAAGTTTGTCGTGTTGTTTTTGTCTTCTACTATTTTTTTATTCTCTCATTTACTGATACGATTATGTATTTTTGTGAATATTTGTGCGGCGTTGTGTTGCGTCTTAAAGGGCTGGCGCGCTTAAGGGACGATTCTGTTGCCCTTTCGAAAAAGTCACCTGCGCATACCGATTGGGCCATTGCTGCCATCACTTCAGTTGCCACTTAATGTTGTATACTGTTCTTGTTGTTGTGCTAGCAGTTTTTATTCATAGGTGCAGTGCGCAGGACAATGCCAACATGCGGCACAGGATTAGAACGGCGCGTTAACCCCTCGGCCTCTGTTTGTGGCAATCGCCTTCAAATGGCCTAGCTGTGCCCCCATTAAACAGTTAAGCAGAGAAATCAGCTATTGGCACCCTAATCCGTTGTACCTTTTACCTAGATTACTAACAACTTTATAATCGTTTCTTTATCCTGGATGTTTCTTTGTTATTTCTCGTAGTCATTGTGGTTAGACAATGCATTTCCGCTCGTTTAATTAGTCAAAGTCATGGTAGTGCATTCTAATGGTACTTACTAATTCCGCCCGCATAACGCGGAGCCACCACTGGCTCATGATGTTTGACAAGATGTATTAAATGTTAGTGGAAACCATTGAAAGGGTGCGTATGCGTTTAGTTGGGCCGGGAAAGGCTGCCAATTGATGGGGGTACAGGTGTTCAACTGCTGCGGATGGTTTTCTTGAACTCTTTTCTCTATATTTTTTCTAGTATTTAAGAAATGTAGTTTAACGATAAATTCTAAACCGTTAAAATTTGACAAACAGCTTATGAGATCTTCTCTGGAGACTTGAAAAACATTTTTTTCATGAGGTTCAGTTGGATTAGGTTACTTTAGATCAGGTTAAATTGTCGATGCTAACAAGGATCCACTTTAATAGCTTAGAACACTGGTCCGGTAGTCAGTGGTAGTGGACAGCTTACAATGCCGCTGCGTTGTGGTACCTAGAACACCTATAAAAAAGACTTCCATGAATCGACTAAATGCATTGAGCCATTTACAAATTTGTTGAGACAGCTAAGCTGAGGTTCAGCTATATCTCCTGGTTCCTCAGATATGACTACCGAGATGTTACAACCTCAGTTTTGCAAAAGCTGGACAATAGACGGGAAAGTGCTTGGAATTTACCAGCTCGTCTTCTACCATACAACTTTGATATCTAGAAACTCCGCGTGTAAACGCATTTAACAATGTCCACTAATACCTGCCCCGATTGTGACAAGACGAACTTTGCATAAGGCAAGTAGTTCAGTAGATCTCCTACGTTCTATTCTAGGCCAGAAGTGTGGCGCGGTCACACAGAGGCTGGTTGTTGACCTGCTAGACGCACAGGAGGTCAATAGATCCAGTGCTAAAGCAATTTAAATTCGATTCTTCTTAGCTCATCGCCTTTGCAGTTTCCAGCGATTCCGCCATGACCAGGCATCGAAAAGAGTGAGGTAAGCCACTCTTTATTTAACTTTGAGCGCAGAGTTTGCGAGCTCAATGCTAGTAATTCCACTCTGCTAAAGGCGTGAACGCTCACCTAAAAGCTGCAATTCGGAGTAGTAAGCCTAGTGCTACTTTAATAACAGCCACTGGTGCCAGAAAATTACTATAGTAGTCAGGTAGCTTAAGACTAAGCTTGACGGGAGCTGCTTTCATATATGAAAAAGCTTACTGCGCATCTTTTCTATCGGGCCATATATATGTGCATCCCTCGTCAGTATGTGAGTGGAGAAACATCTGCAGCAGCCTCTGTGACGCTCTTCGGTGGAAGCAGCACGTGGATCTGACCATGGTTAAGGCAACAAAAAAAACACTCATGGTGTGCTAAGAATCGCCTGGCTGGGAATTCCTGAGGCTGCAAGCCAACGTATGCCAGGTGGGTATACACCATGATCGTGAGACCGATTGTTACATATGAAGCGATGACATGGGCTTCGAAAGCAACAGATATTTCGGTTGGACTTTCGAAATTAGAAAGACTTGTCTGCTTCTACTCATCGGGTGCAATGCGTACGTGCCTGACGGTAGCACTAGAAGTCATGCTGGAACTCCCACTCCTCCACCTAGTAATCAATCAAACAGCTAAATATACAATGCTTCTAATAAAATAAATTGATGAAACACCACTGGTTCTTCTACCGAGGGGCACCGTTACCAAAATGGTATACTTTACAAGGAAGTTTAAAGTTACCCTTAGCAGTAAAGCTAAATGGAATAGCTCCATGCTTGACCTACTGCTAAGGGATAGCCATATTAAATGGCTCTTAAAGAGATTATGTCGCTATTGGTTCAGGAGTGCATAGAGCGACTGAATAGCCTATAAGTTCGCAACCAAGTGCATCTCACCAGGGGTATAACCAGGAATAAACAACTCTACAACTGCTATCTGGATAGAAGGACCGGAACCTTTCATTGCGCTTGGTCCCCAAACCATATAGGAGCGACTCCACAGAAAAGAAAGCATGGGTAGGGAAAGTATTGGCAACAACTCGTAGTCATGTGCCAGGCAAAGTTTCTAAGGGGTTGGTACACTCTCACTATATTTAAAAGTGTAATCAATCTGCCGAGATACAAATTCAGGCTACTTGTGTCCTTTTACACAGGGCACTGTAAGCTAACGAAGCCTTGTGCAAACGGCCGGTTTTGAAATATGAAGCTGGAACTTCCCGAGTATTTAATGCTGGAATTCAGAGCAGTCTGTGAACGCAGGATCAAGACCCTCGGATATACATGTTTATCCGAATGGAGATCACTCATCTCAAGAGCACCCAAGGAGCACCCAAGATGATACTAGAATTTATCAGTGTGCTGGGCCTATGGGATTTCTTGTGGATCCAGGTTCTTGCTTCTATGTATCCGAAAAAAGATGAGATCGCCTCAATAGCACCCAGCAGGATACTGAAATTGATCAGTGTGCCGGACTCAATAGATCGCTGTGCAAACCTTAAGTTCTTTCTATTATAAGAATAAGAAACATATCTCTCTTTCACACTTTATTAAAAGTTTAAATTTTAACAAATTATACTCAGAGAATTTCCATAAATTCAACACATCTGCTGACGAATCCTACCGATCAGCGATTGTGCTTATTTATTACAATTATTTTGAATGTAAACATTTTCAATTAAGGACGGTTCTTCATGTGCGCAGAGAAGCCATAAATTAGTTACGTGGGTCATGTCCAAGTGGAATGCACTGTGTATAGCCAGCAAAGCGTCACAGGTGCAGAGCTCACGGGACATTTGTGGAGTGCAAAGTTGAAGAACCCCAAATGGCGCGTGTGGATAACTAACCTCATTGCGTGGCAAACAATAAACAAAACAAATACAACATTGGCATAAGAGACGCACAAGGTAATTTTTGGCAATGCGGCCGCAGGACAATAGCGAATAACTGTTAAATGGCTGTAAATTAAGCGGTGATCGGTTGTGGGCCCGCTTGAGTGGAGGATCGCTTGGGCGAATGAACCGATTAACAGGTCAACGACGGTGACACACAAGTTCAACAAACCGATAACTGCAAAAACAACGGTGGCAACAACTTCAAATGTTGCCAAACAAATGGGCACAAGCTAATGCAATATATAAATATATATTTTCTTTTGCAATATAAACGAATTTTAAATGCTTGGAAACGGCGAAAGGCAGGGAATGAAACTGGCAAGAACCAAATAAATATAAATGCCTTCACAGTGCTGCAACCACGCAAAGTGGCATAAGGGATGCCGCGCAAAGGCCGCTACCCTCGGCTGGCTGGCAAAGCAAAACCTATGCTACAACAAACATGCGCAGACACGCAAAACAGTTGCCGTTCACATTTGCCAAACAACCTGTGCGGCATGTGCCACACATTAAAGTCGCTTACAAAGCTGGGGACGCGCGGGGTGCCGCTACCGCTTAGCCAACGAGCGCTGGGTACGCCGTGCGCCGGCTCGTTTCACATTGATCGTCCGCGCCGATTGCCGATTGCCTTGTGGCTTGGCTCGTGGCATCTGTTGAATTATAAATTATGGCAAGGAATTAATTTTGCTGTGTCCTCTCGTCGACTATTCGTGCTAGTCAACCGACAACGGCATGCAACATGCAACTGCAGTTGCAACTGTGAATCTTGCAAAACCCGTAAAGTAGTAAAGAGCAACAATAACAACAACAAAGAGAAGTCACAAACAGTTGAAATGATTTTGCTATTGTGTTTAGTGTTGTTGTTGTTGCTGTAGCTGGCGACAAAAGGCACAACAACGCTGTGGTTGCCACATAAAAACAAGAAGTAAATAGCAGGAGGGCGCGAACGCATCATTTGCGAGAATCTAGTGCAAAAGATAACTGCAGCAAGACGGTGTTGTTGTTGTTGTGGCCGCTTGCTTGCTTGTGGTCGGCACTTGACTCGTGTTGACTTGACTTGACTTATATTGCGTTGCCAATAATCAGGATCAGCCGGCGCAACAGACGGCTAGCGTGCTGCGCTTGTACGCCGATTCAACGGTCAACAACAACGAAAGGACATGTAACTCCTGTCGGCAAGGAGCGGCACACTTGACAAGCGTAGATGTACAACATGTGTATAGGTATGCATGTGTTGTTGTATTTATGCTAGTGTGTGCTGGTATGTACATATATAGATTTATGAATGTGTGTGTGGGCTCATAGTTGTTTAGCTGGGCGCTGTGTTGTGTCTTGTTGTTGTTGCGCTGCTGCTGCTACTTTGTCTCCACTCTTGCCTCCGCGTTTGCCTAAAATGCTGGTTGCTACGCATACAAGTCAGCTTGTTGTTGTTATTGATTTTTTTGTTTTTGTTGTTGTTCTAGTTGTTACTGAGCGCTTGCATCATGCGCACCTGTCGCTTTGGCAAAGCGCGACAGACAACGAACGAAAGGTGTGCGCTGAACATTTTTTCCGCTGCAGCTTGGCAGCCAGGCATATTGCGGGCACCAAAGCAACGCCAACCACAACAAAGACAAAAAATGAGCAACACGTAAAAAGCGCGTATAAAAAATATTTCAGTGTGCTCATTTTTAATTTGTGGCACCATTGGCATTCAGCCGCCGAGCGCATCCCTGCAACAAGCCCCGCTACGGTCGCTGGCGCTCAACGCGGCTGGTACCTGCATGCAATTTGCTGCCACAATTGTTGCCTGCACATCATCTGAAAGGTCTGGGCCCAAAGGATATGAGTGTGGCGCACACATACAAATACATAGTTGGGTCTTTGAGCGCTTGGTTATAGACGCAATCGCAGCACACAAATGAGCACTGTGAGTGAGTAGCAGACAGAGCGCGGCGCAGCGCAGCGCAACGCAGATGAGTTGATTTTGTGATTTCATTTCGTAGACACGCGCCTAATTTCGGATTTCGTACACTTTTGATGCATTTTGATTTTTCGGTTTGTGTTTTCTTTTTGTTGTCTTTTTGTGGCTCGGAAATTATATGTTGCAGATGCCGGTGGCAGTAGTCAGCTGGATTTCTACGCACAGGTTGCTTAGAGATTTAGGCATGCGTTGCAGGTATTCGACCGGGCTAAAAGGCATATGTTAAGATAACCAAAACGAAGGCGCACGAAATGGGAGAGGGTGATATCGTGGCAGTTCGTAGTTGAACAGGTTCGTGGAACGGATAATTATTTTTCACCTGCTACACTTCTTCTCTACGCATAGTTACATTTATGCGTTTAGTACGATATTAAGGACTTCATCTGCCGCTTCGTGTTCGTAATTTCACTTTCGTGTATTTAATGAATTTATTGATAGCAAACTTAGCGCAGATATGCCGACTATTTTGGAATGCAGGCGGCTCTATGAAATATGAGCACAAGTTGTGGAAAACCAGTTCACGTTGTTGTCACCGTGTCTTGTAAAAGAATGTTTGCCAATTCGCAAGGAAATATTTATCAGTCACATTCGAAATATATCTTTTATTCGGTCTATACCGTCCAACCATTTATATGGTTCACTAAATAGATTTGCCGTGGGTCCAACAATAAGGATTCATAAGTTATGGTCGGCAGGCAATATACTCGTTTGCAATGCTGAGGATTAAGCTGATAAAGATGAACCAGAAGTCTGCACCTACAGGATTCTCCGCATTCCTTTTCTTCTTTACGCTTACGACGTTATACTTATAGCCGAGTTAGCAACACCGCGCCAGCCGTTTACTTTCTTTGTTATTTGTGAGGGTGTTATGATCGATATATGTGACCTGGTCTACGAAAAGGGGGCTTAGGTGTCAAAAAAAAGGAGAACAATTAATGAGATAACGAGAAACTGACGATTATTTTTAACAGCTTTTCTCAGAAAACTAGTTTTCGCAGACCAGGTCACATATAGGAATTTTACTAACACAACGAACCGGGTTTTTAAACTCTCCAATTGAGATTATTGGTCCTTTGCGCGTTGGCCACGGCGAATATCGCATTCGATGGAACGATGAGCTGTACGAGATATATGACCACATTGACATAGTTCAGCGAATTGAAAGACAGCGGCTACGCTGGCTAGGTCATGTTGTCCGAATGGACGGAAACACTCCAGCTCTGAAAGTATTCGACGCTGTACCCGCCGGGGGAAGCAGAGGAAGAGGAAGACCTCCACTCCGTTGGAAGGACCAGGTGGAGAAGGACCTGGCTACGCTTGGAATATCCAATTGGCACCACGTAGCGAAAAGAAGAAACGACTGGCGCGCTGTTGTTAACTCGGCTATAATCGCGTTAGCGGTGTCTACGCCAATTAAGAAGAAGAAGAATTGATATTTCTACTGGGATCGACCTCTTCAGCTAACCTATTCTAACATATATTATAAGCCACCTTTGGAAGGGCTTTTATCCTTAGAGCTATAATTTCTGTATTTTAGCTGTATTAAATGCTACAATTGATGTTAATTTTTACGAAATACTGTTAACTTTGAAAATCAGGGCGCAACTCATTAACAAATCGCCCCGGTCAATGCATGCCGCTTTTGCAATAAGAAATTTTGTCACGTCTAAGGCGGCGTCGATAATGTCAATAATGCCATTCAACATGCCGCCCTTTGTCGGCTTTTTAGCAAGCACTACGGCAGAGGGATGTCAGCAATAATCAGCTGCCGAATTCAAAGCGGAGAGGCGCAAAGTCCTTGACAGACATGTAAAAATGTGGTTTCAGTCAGGGCAGCGACATATATATATGTGTTGGTGTGCACTCATATCGACCTCAAATTGATTTGGCGTCTTTTTCATGCACTGCTCTCATATTTTATTGTCGCTACCCGCACCTTGCAACAAATTGTTGCACACCAACTGCCACACTTTAGGCAACCAACAAAGATCACCGATCGTGGCACCACCAGTCTGTATGATTGAATGTGATCGAAGCAGCAATTTCGGGAATTTTCACAGCCGAGCAGACTTGTGATTCGGAGGGCTGGTGCGCTGAGCCCTTTACTGTGGCCACATGGCTTGTTGTTGGCTGTTTGCTGCAAGAAATAGTGTACGAGATTTACGAACATTTTTTTTGGTACATTTACTCGCATACACGAAAAGTGATTACAGAATGCCTTTCTTCGCAACTTTTCAGCTTCAGACGATATTTTGAAAGAAAAGTGCCAACTGATTCGCAATAAACGAAGATGAGGGTATGTTTCGTCATTAGCTTTCGATGTTTATGATCGTTCACAGTGCTAACTGTAATTATGATATGTAATGACGATCGCATTGATCTTTGCCTTGATCAAGAGCAATCAATGAAGTTCGTCGATAATTGCTCAGCGCTGTTGATGAAGCACGAAATTTTGTTTTTGGTTCTTTTTTTTTGGCAAGTACTTTGTGTGATTTGTAATTTGCTGTTGCAACAATTGGAAATGTACCGCTGAATAACTGAACTGTCGCTGGACTTTACGGTGTTATAAGTATTTTAAGGGGTTTACAGTTTTTAGGCGACTGTAATGTTGTCGGTATATTACAAAGTGGCATATTTGCCATTGTAGAGCCGCAGATCAAAGAAAAGCCGACGGCGGTAACTCTTTGAGGCTACTCTGATGCCGTCAAAATTGTCGCAAAATACTGAAAATTATTAACTCGAACAATTTTCGCTGAAATCAGGTTTGACGAAGCTCGTTCGATCGATCGGCTGGCGTTGGTAATTTGTACTTAATTTGTTGTTAAATTATTTAGTATTGAATTTCATAAGGACTCACCGAAAAGTTGCGGGAAAAGTAAGAACAAACGAAGGTCGAAATAATTTTTGTAGCATTCAAGCCATATCGAATAGAAAAAGTGCAACTTTCGGAGCATATTTTATTAGTAGATAGTTTAGAGCTTTGTGAGGTTGATCGACTTCGCCGGGGCCCGAAATATGGGTACTAGATTCCAGCACAGAAATTTCATAAAGTTATCTGCTGTCTCCGGATCCAAAAGCCACCAACGAGATAGATCATATTGTGCTAGACGGAAGACACGTCTCCAGTGTTTTAGACGTGCGTCAAAGATACGCACCCCCCTCTGAGCAGCAAAAACGCACGTCAACAAACTCAAGGAACGTTCGACGTCGAAAAGCTGCATCGCAACAGCCGATCGATTTTCTACTCGACTTGCACTCCTGCTCTCTGAGAGCACACATCAGAAACTCGGTATAAGGGAACTGTGAAACGGCATTTCAAGCTCCTTACGTACAACTGCAAATGAAACCCTTGGTTTTTGGAAAAGGTAAAAAGAACAGCTGGTAAGATGAGGAGTGCGTGTCGTAGTCAAGAGTAAACAGACTGCCTACCTCGTAACGTTACAATCGACCACAACACATGCGGGATGAGATAGATACCGAGAGCTGAAGAGGGAAGCGAGACGCATTTGCAGACAAAAAAAGGAGAGAGGCCGAAATGCGTGAGTATGAAGAGTTGGGCAAGTTGGCCGACAGAGGTAATGGTCGAAAGCTCCACAAAAAGAAGCGGCGATTGACAGAAGATTTTAAGACCGGAGTATACTATTGTAGAACCCCAAAAGTGATTTAGTAACTGATGCCCAGAGCATACTGAAATTTTGGGGGGAACATATCTCCAGTCTGCTGAATGGCAGTGAATGCAAAACATCAGAAGATGGCGAACACGTGTCCCCAATCGATGATGATGGAGCAGACGTTCCATTGCCCGACCATGACGAAGTTCGAATAGCAATTACACGTCTGAAGAACAACAAGGCGGCGGAGGCCGATGGATTGTCGGCCGAGTTGTTCAAACACGGCGGCGAAGAACTGATAAGGAGCATGCATCAGCTTCTTCGTAGAATATGGTCGGACGGAATCATGCCCGACGATTACAACTTAAGTATGCTTTGGCTGATCCACAAAAAGGGAGAACACACAATCTGCGTCAACTACCGTGGGGTAAGCCTCCTCAACAACTCATAAACGGTTCTATTGAGCGAACTGTGTGAAAGACTGAAGCTCTTCGTCAACAAACTGATTCGACCTTAACAGTGTGGCTTAATTCTTCGGGCTGAGTAGGCAGTTGAGAAGTCCCCTCTTGAACAAAGAACATACTCTACAAGTTACTCATCATCCCGTCCTGCTTATGGTGCAGTGACATCTGATGCGTCGATGTTACGAGTTTTCGAGAGAAAGGTTCTGCGAAAGATTTATGGTCCTTTGCGCATTGGCCACGGCCAATATCGCATTCGATGGAACGATGAGCTGTACGCGATATACGACGACATTGACATAGTTCAGCGAATTAAGAGACAGCAGCTAGGTCATGTTATCCGAATGGATAAAAACAATCCAGTTCTGAAAGTATTCGGCGCAGTACCCTCCGGAGGAAGCAGAGGAAGAGGAAGTCCTCCACTCCGTTGGAAAGACCAGGTGGAGAAGACCTTAATATGTTTGGAATCTCCAATTGGTGCCAAACAGAGCAGGAAGAACGACTGGCCCGCTGTTGTAAACTCGGCTATAATCACGTAAGCGGTGTCTACGCCAATAAAGAAGAAGAAGATGCAATTCTTTCACTTTTTACCATTTTCACAGGCTTCTCACTGGTCCATTCATAAAATTGCATTTCCGGTTAACAAAATAAGTAAAATCGAACTTTTCGAATTTTTTCACATTTATTTATTTTTTTCAAAATTCTTTATAAAATAAATAGGTTTTAATTAAGGCAAAATTATGCATAATACTTAGGCTACAAAATTAAATTAGCTAAAATATATTAACTGATAAGGCCTTAAACTACTTTAGAAAGTTAAGCATGAAAAACGTTTAAAATAAGTTTTTGATAAATTTCTAAAATCTAGCGATTTTTAATTAAATTTAGTAATAATTTAAATTATTTACTCTAACTTAAATAATTAAATTAGTTCTTTGGTATATTTAGCTGCGTTGTAAATAACAAAATTTTGTTTTAATATTACATAATAAGGCCAAATGTTAGAAAAATGTCCAAAATGCTACAAAACTGTATTTACAGTTATTACTAGTACTTCGTCACCTAAAATTCAAAATAACGTAACAACACTTTTCATCAGTTTACAGGCGAAGGAAAAACGATATGAAAGAAAGCACTCAAATTGAAACGAAATTTGAGTTTTGGTTATAAAATGGTTAAATATTGGTTATCATACACTCACCTTTTGGTTATAAAGTGGTTATATGTTGGTTACATCTTCCCAGCGGAGGCTTAAAAGTTTATGATAATAAAAATACTATTTCGAAGTAAGTAAAAAACTCTATTTCGAAGAGTTCGATGATACATTGTTTTTTGGCATTCTAAGTGACGATTTGTTATAAGTAAAATTTTCAATGATTTGAGCAACAATAAGTGAGCAGAAATAGTCCAATTAACAAACAAACGAATACAAGTCAATTTCCTTAACACTAATTATTAAATTAATTTTACTTTTTTCTAATTCTGTACTTATTTGCTTAAGGCCAACACTTAAATACTTAGCTTATCAAAGGCTATATCAACACACCGACACACATTCACTGGCTTAGAAAAGTTTCATTACAAGTATTTCTTATATAAAACTTATGTACTGCAACGACTTAATAAATAAAATAGTGTGCAGAAAACTTTGGCTTAAACGACTTAGTATTTTAAACAGACCAACTGGGACCACACAATACTTGACGTGCGTACTAAACCTAATTGTTCCTCGATGCCCACAAAAGTCACACATACAACTGCGGCAGAGCAAGCATATGCAATCGATTTATATATATATATATATATATATTTATTTATATATACATATATATGTCGTCTAAAATTCGCTTAGTCATACTTTTAATTCGAGCTCACACACAGCTAACCGATCCATAAGGTATCCCAGCGCTGCGGCGTAAACACAAAACTACCAGTCTCGTTATAGCGCTGGACCGTTAACGGTCCATAGGCGTGTCTTCAGCAACTGCTGCTGCTCACCTCCATCTTCACCGGCGCCAATGGCTCCTCGTGCCGACTCTCGCGGTGGCGACGCAGGTCGACCTTGCGTTGAAACGATTGATCGCAGAGGCCGCAGCCGAAGGGCTTGTAGCCGGTGTGTTTGCGCATGTGTGTGATGAGATTGGAGCTTTGACTGAAAGCTTTCAGGCAAACGGTGCATTTGTGTGGCTTTTCACCTGTAAAAATGCAAGAAAATACGAAAAAAATAAGCAAGCGATCAATAAATTAATTAAAAATAAAATCACTTTGTGACCGTCGAGTATATGTACATATATAAAGTGTGGTTGGAGGGGTGGCAAGTGTGGCCAAAGTGGACCTTAAGGACGCAGCAATTAAGAATATTAATCACTTTGGCGTTATTGCGTTGAAGCGCATTTGTAGAGAAACTCATGTAATGCAACTAACGCAGGTGTATAAATATCTCTATTGCCAGGACACCAGAACGAAGGGCGCGCGTTGCAACAAACGATTTTACACTTCTGCAACAAAATCACGCAATTAGTAAAATTAAATCAGATAACGGCGGCATGCATTAATATATATATGTAAGTATATAGATATATGCATGTGTGTGCAAACGCATGACCGTGTGATTTAATTGTTGGCAAAGTGGTGACAACATTGTTCGATGGAGTGGCACGTGACACGCTTTATCACACACATTTGTATATATACAGCAGGTGAGATATCGAGGGTGCTAAAAATTGACTTTTGCTGGTGCACAAGTGCAAACTGCAGTTTTATAAGGTGTTGCAATATGCTTGTATTATCGGTCAGTTTGTTTGGCAGCTATATGCTATAGTGGGCCGATCTGAACGATTTCCTCGGAGATTGTGTCACTGCCTGAGATAACTCTTCGTATCAAGTTTCCTGAAGATATTTCAACCAATAAAAAAGTTTTTCATACAAAGACATAATTTTCATCGTTCAGTTTGTATGGCAGCTATATGTTATAGTTGACCGATCTAAACAATTTCTTCAGAGATAAAAGCGCTGTCTTTAGTTAAAAGCCACGCTAAGTTTTGTGAAGATATCTCATCAAATAAAAAAGTTTTTCTTACAAGAACTTAATTTTGTTAATTCCGTTGAATGGCAGCTATATGCTTTAGTGAACCGATCTAGAAAATTTCTTCGGAGATTACATTGCGGTTTTAGACAATAACTTTCAAATTTCTTGAAGATATCTCATTAAATAAAAAAGTTTTTCAACAAATAAGTAGCTACTTGAAGATAAAAGAACGTGTGCAAAATTTCAGATCGATATCACAAAAATTTCTGGGGAGGAAAAGGAAGTGACAGCTCAAAAACTGAGGTATTAGTTCGCGTATATACAGACGGCATAGCTCAACAAGCTGATCATTTAAGCACCCTGTTTCGACAATTGTGCGCTTAATAAAACTGTTTGTTGCACGAACTAATAGCTGATAGAATGCGTTGATAAGACCAGCTTTGTTCGCGCAGTCATTCTGGCCATATGTTATGGTATATCGCCACTAAATACTTTACTGTTTACTTTAAAGTTGAAAATATTTGATTTTTAATATGATGTCGAAAGAATAGACATTTTGAAAAATTTCCAAGCAGTGAGATTTAACTTATTTATTCATTATGTTAATTAACCTACCTGTATGTATGTATGTGTGCTTCTTCATGTCGGATTTTTGATGGAAACGCTTGCCGCAATATTGACATGGATAAGGCCTTGTGTCGCTGTGGATCAACAAATGTGTGGACAATGTCGACGAACGCTTAAAGGATTTGCCGCATTGCTTACACTGCAAAAAATAAATAAATAAATTTAAAATTAAAAAATTATTGTAAATAGTATACAATCAATATTGATCAAAAACGTTTGAAAAAATTAATTTTTCTATAATAGAAATATTGAAATAAGCGCTAATAACAACGAAATGAAACCTACTCGTCTTACTGTCTGTATATGTGGACGTTTAAAATTATAAATTTGCATGGAAAACTTTTTTATTTGACCACATATCTTCATCTTATTTTACGCAAAGAATTGTACTAGGTAGTAGTATAATCTCTGAAGAAATCTTTCAAATCGGTTGAAGCAGTTGAAATATTTTCACGAAATTTGACACGAAAAGTTTTCTCAAGCAATGATACAAGCTCCGAAGAAATTGTTCCGTTCGTTGCACTATAGCACATAGCTACATACCATACAAATCGACTGATCAAAACCATGTCTTTGTATAGAAAACTTTTTCATTTAATGAGATATCTGCACGAAATTTTACACGTAATATTATCTTAAGTAGCAGTACAATCTCCGAAAAACGGACCACTATAGCACATAGCTGCCATACAAACTGATCGCTCAAAATCTAGCACTTATGCAATTTTTTGATTTTACTAAGGATATTATAGCTTCGCTGGAACAAAAGCTAACGTTTTTTCTTGTTTCGAATTTGTAATGACGTTAAAAAAAAACTATAACTACTCGCGCACAGCACTTGTTACACGTTATTTTTACTCTTCCACTACACCTGTACTACGTGCCCCCATTCCAATGCGTCAACAATGCTTACAATGGCACTGTTTCAAACATCACAAATCATGTGAATGATTTTCCGTGCATCTATAATGTTTCAGCTCGAGTTCGAATGGGTTCGTATAAAACAGCTATACAAATACGAAGTTTAGTAAAGAATGTAACAGCAATAACAAATCAAATGAAGATCGTATTCAACTAATCATTTAAACATATGTACATATGTACATACACTCAAGCCTGAGATATTTACGTAGGTGTTCGAAAAATACACGCTTAAAGGCAGCATAGTGTTTGGGAGGTGAGGCGAAAACACTCGTTGGTTCACATAGTTTACAAATTGAGTTTGAGTTGTTTTGAACGATTCACACTTCGTTTTTTTTTTTAATACCGGGTCGCGTAATTAGATACAATTGTGCAAATATTTTGAAAGTTTTTGAGAAAATAGGTGCTTTAATTTACTCAGTTGAGAATGGTAGTGCTGAGTGTTTGTTTTTGTTTAAGTAATCAAGTTTGGAGACGTGCTCAACTGGCGTAATATTCCAAGTGTAATGATTTGAAATTGAAAAATTTAAAATTATAATTAAACTAATGGACGAGCGTCTTTTAAAATTATATGTGTTTCAAAATCTTCGAAAATCTTCGAAATATTTAATATTTGCAAAAAAATGAAAAATGCTTTCAAAAAAAAAAAAAATAAATAAGAACTTTCGAAAAATGTTTCGCTGATTTCAAAAAAATAACGAAATAAATTGAAAACTTGTTCGCCTATTTCAAAAATACATATACATATGTATATGTAAAAAATTTCGAAACTATTTTGGCTGATTCCACAGATATAAAAAAATATTCAAAAATGTTTTCATTCATTATTTTAAAAATATAACAAATTTCGAAAATTTTTTCGGTTATCTTTTTTTTTAAATAAAACAAATTTCTGAAACTATTTCGGGGATTTCGTAAAAACAAGTAAGTTTACCACATTAAAAAAAAACAAAACCGAAATTTTTTTTTTGATTTTTTTTTAAATAAAACAAAACACCTTTTCGGTTTTTAATTTTTTTTTCTAATAAAGCAAATTCCGAAAACTTTTTCGTTGTTTTTTTCACTGATTTCACAAAAATAAAAAACAATTGAAAATTTTGAAAACTAAAAAACTTTTCGCTGAATTCATAAAATAAAACGAAAACTTTGGAAAATATTTTTTTTTTTTGACTTTTTTGATTTTATAAAAACAAAATTTTAGAAACTTTTTTGCTAAATTAAAGAGAATTAAGAAAATGGAAAACGTTTTTTAAATCAAAAAAAATTCGAAAACACTTTTGTTGATGTCATAAACGAAAAATCTAAAACTTTATCGTTGATTTCTTAAAAGCAAAAAAAAAATCTTTCGGAAGCATTTTCGCTGATTTTATAAAATGTTTTTTTAGAAACTGAATTCTAAAAAATAAATACCTTTTTTCCTAATTTCATAAAAGTATAAAAAATCCGAAAACCGTTAGGCTTATTTTGTAAAAATAAAAAAAAAAAATCAAATTCGAGCTCGAAAAAATTTTCACAGATTACATACATACATATATGTAAATAAAAAATTCGAACATTTTTTCGCCTTTGAAAACCTTTTCGCTGATTTTCAAGAAATCAAAAATTTTAAAAAAATTATTTTCGAAACCCTTTTTGCTGATTTCATAAAAGTGAAAAAATCACACGTGCAGACATATATAAATATATAAGTATTTATGAAACAAAACAACAGCTTGTTTACTGCCAAAATATCTCACCAGCCAAACCTATTTGTGCACATAACCCTACAAATATTTGCAGTTTTATTCTATTTTAAAATAGCCTCTATTTCCACAGTCTCTTGCTTTTTCTCTTAACGCAACTAAATATTTGCATTAAAAGTAGACAAATTTCAATAAAAATCCCCACAAAGTAGTGTGCGCTGAAATGAAATCAGACACAGTGTCGAATGTTGATACAGTTTGTCGTGCAACGTGAACCCAAACGATGGGTTCGTGGACGTTCTAGGGCGTCAAAAGTTAAGCAAGCAACCGATCACACACACACACACACATAAAGCATATATTTCTTAAAGATTAATTACTATTCTGCAAATAACAGTAGACGTTTGAGCAGAACAGTAACATATTTCATAAGCTTTGTTGCTGCCTGTCTGCGCGCAGGCTGGCAACGCTCGTCTAGAGAGCTTGACACAAGTGTTTGCTGCGACAGTTAGCCGCTGCAATGCGCGTGTTGTTTGATTGTTTGCCTACTATTGAGCGCTGAAGCGGGATTTACGTAGACTAGATACATGCATACAAGTAAGTAGGTACGATATAAATACATATGTATGTATGTACTAAGTGTGTGTGTGTGTATTTGCGTTTGAAAAGGAAAATGTATGCAGGCGGCTCTAGCGTCTCTGGTGTCTGTTTGCGCAGTTATTTTTGGTACAAAAATATGAAACATCGCCATTGTTATTGTTGTTGCACGCATGTTGCTGACAAACCATGCATGTGTGTGTCAAACCATGTCCGTACTCTTGCATTTATTGATTGCTTATTACACAAGTGTCGCCTTTGTGTTTTCACTTTGCCTTATTATTGACGATCGCGCGCCTTTGTTGTTGCAATTTGCGTTTGTGTATGTGTGACTTGTAAAGAATACATATGCATGCGTACATGAATATATGTATATACTTAGCTATATAACTGTTTGGCTAATTAGCGACAATTGTTGCGCAGCTTTGCTACGAGCTGACACTGGCAGCGCTCAAGTTGCTTTGCGCGGGCGCGACCGCGGTTAGGAAGCGCAAACGGAAGTTGGATTCGCCAGCCAAATGCCGCTATGCATGCAAATGAGCTGGAGAAAACCCCTAACTGGGGTACGGCACTAGATTTTGTTACCTTTGATTCGTCGAGGTGAGTCAAAGCTGAAGAAAGCGCTGATTCAGCGCCGGTACATATGTATGTATGTATATACAACAAAATGCAAAGGCTGCACTCGAGTTACTGCTCGCGTATTTTCAGCTGCTGGTAAAAAATTTTATAAAAATTCTAGCAAGTATAAAGATGTTGGAAAAAAGTGTGCCAGCCATAAGGCAGAGTTTCCAGTTGAGTGCCGCGCGCAAGGCATATTTTTTCGAATTTGTTGCGCGCAGGCCACCCACTGATCACTGAGCGCGCAAGCGCTGTAACAACAGATGTAAACAGTTTTGAAACGCTCAAAAAAAAAAAGAAAAAAAAGAAAACAAAAAAAGAACAAGAAAACAGAAAACATACACTTATAAACTCACAAAAACCAATTTTTTCTTAATAAAAATCCTTACAACCGTCATGACGCCGAAATGATCAATAAAAAAACGCTTATTAAACGCCACACGACCATCTGCTGCGGCTCGATATTGCTGTTAACACAACATGTCTTGCTTGCAAGACAAAAAGAGAGAGAGTGAGCGACAGCAACGAAGAAAGGTAAGAGCGTAAGCATGAGCAAAAAGCGATAGTGAACGCCGTTAAGAACGCCTGTCAGCGCTAAGGACGAAGCCCTTCAAGCGTATCGGGTTGCAATAAAAGCCTTATGGACACAACAAAATTGTGAATGCAATGCCAAAAAAACAACAAGCAACGTATATGTTTGTAATATATAATATACATATAAGTAGGTGCTTCTAAAGTATAAAAAAATATATATGTGTGATCACATAGTAATTGCAATTTGACACTTTGTAACGCATTTAGGCGATCATACGTGTTAAACGTTACTGAACGGTCGTGCGCCGTGCCATATTGACAATTATGCTTAATCGGAGGTGAAATGATTATGAGTGCTTTATGTAATTCTAAAGAAAATGCATGTGTAAACAGATGTATTGTATATATATATGGTACATATGTATATAAGTATGTAGGTACATACATGAAGGAAACAATAGAAACATTGAAAAGCTGGCTTTATATCCTACACAGAAGA
This sequence comes from Bactrocera tryoni, assembly GCF_016617805.1. Taxonomy (NCBI): domain Eukaryota; kingdom Metazoa; phylum Arthropoda; class Insecta; order Diptera; family Tephritidae; genus Bactrocera; species Bactrocera tryoni. The sequence continues at coordinate 76,517,539 of NC_052503.1, forward strand.
AAAAAATTTTAGATAATTGCTGAGAATTTAGCAGTAGAGAGATAAATAATAAAAATCTCCTACTGTGACTGCACGGTAACTAAAATACCCTTCACAGTCGCATTTCTCATGGCATAAAAGTGTACAGAAAGATGTTTATCTTGATTTTGATCGATCAGTATGTATGGGAGCTATATGCTATAGAGGTCCTACTGAACAATTTCTTTGGAGGTTGTATCATTGCTTTAGATAATAATTCATGCAAAATTGTATGACGACGCCTCTACAAATAAAACATTTTTCCGTACAAGTCCGATCGGAACAATTCTTGAGAGATTGTAGGGTTGAATTTGTTAATAATCTGTGCTGAATTTCGTGACGATATCGTTATAAATAAAAAAATTGTCCATACAAGGACATGTTTTTGAACGTTCCGTTGGTATGACAACTATATTCTATAGTAGTCCGATAAGAACAATTTCTTCGGAGATTGTAACAATGCTTTGACTAATAACCTGTGCCGAAATTCGTGAAGATATCTTGTCAAATGTAAAAGTTTTCTCTCTAAGAACATGTTTTTGATCGTTCAGTTTGTATGGCAGCCATACACTATAGTAATCCGATTTCAACAATTTCCTCAGAGATTGAAGCAATGCTTTGAATAAAATTCTGTACCAAATTTTGTGACGATATCTTTACAAATAAAAAAGTTATTCCTACAAAGACAGGATTTCGATCGTTCCATTTGCATGGTAGCTACATACATATATGCTATAGTGGTCTGATCAGAACAATTTCTACGAAGATTGTATAATTGCCTTAGATAATATTGCATGTCGAATTTCGTGGAGATATCATGTCAAATGTAAAAGTTTTCCCTACAAGGACATGTTTTTGAACGCTCCGTTTGTACGGCAGCTATATGCTATAGTGATCCGATATCGGCTATTCTAACAAATGAGCAGCTAATTAAGAAGATAAGAGATTGTGTAAAATTTCAGATCGATATCTCAAAAACTGAGGAACTAGTTCGCGTATATATAGACAAGCAGACAGATATGGCTAAATCGACTCAGCTCATCATGCTGATCATTTAAACTTTATAGGATCTCTGACACTTTCTTCTGGCTGTTAAAAACTTCGTCGTAAACTTAATATATCTTATTCTGGGTATAAAATTTGAGCCTTCTTTCACAAACACTCTCACTTCCTTAAACTCTCAGCTCTCTGATAATTCCTACACATTAGATAAGTTAAAAGTTATAATTATACTAAATAATGCAGTATTTATGCTATTATTGACAAAAATTAAACTCAGCAATATAGTTTTCAGCTTCCTAATATCTTATGTTTACTAACTCAGTACAACTCATTTGAAATACAGCGACGTTACGCAAACAAACCGCAATTTCTTCGACCTGACACCTGACATTATTGTAAACTGTGTCATCTAAATTTCTGATTGTGCCAATCAAAAGCATTTCCAATGCGCACAAACTCGTGCGAAGGTACGAAGGCAGAGGAAGCGTGCTGCTATAGTCCATAGCTAACCCCTTTCCAGCTGCGCCTCCAACCCTAAAATCGTTTCATTAAATACTCAACACTGCGAAAGTCGAAACACTTACTAATCATAATTACTACAAATAAATAATTAAGACAGGAATTTACCACCGCAAACAGCCAGAGGACAGTGGGTAAATAAAGTGCGCGACCAAACATTTGCCAAGCGCTGACATGAGCGGTGAAAGTGAGGGGTCAGCGCGTGAATTGTACGGACACGCAATGCAGACAAATTAAGTAAATTGAAAATTAACATAAAACTCAAGCACTGCAAGGATCATCATAAAATATCAACAAACCGAAGAAGGACGCGCGAATGACACAAATGAAATAAAGCAAATAAATGACGGTAGTGGGTGCAAAGTGTTGGAAATTACGCAAAGTAATTGAATAAGCGTCGAAAAAGTCGAAGATTAGTGCTGTTTTCATCGAACAGTGGTTTAATAGTGACAATACAACCCACCAAGAACAACGAGTCAACGAAAAGCTGACGGGTGTTTTTTTAGAGGTGTGGTTTACAATGGGGCAATACTTTCTTTTGGACTTGGTCTTTTTGACAGCGGCTACTTGTTTTATACCCATTTTGGCTTGCCAGTTCAGAATGGAGAGACTTACTATGGAACAACGCATAATCACTTAGCAGAGTCGGTAATTTGAGAATTATGAATCGGGTTTGCACCATGTTTATTTTAATGGATAATGCATATTCGCCGTACAGTACGCACTGAAGAAAAGGAACCCTAAGGAGTCCATCCACCAACGCCCACAACAGTTAGAGCTGTATCCAACCACTTTATGGAAGATTTTACGGAAGGAACTTGGTTTTCGGTCTTACAAAATTTAACACGTGCAAGAATTGAAGCCGAACGACCAACAAGCGCGTCGCACGTTCAGTGAATGAGCCCAAAAAGAGATGGTCGCCGAAGCTGATTGTAGCAAGACAATTTCGTTAGCGATGAAGATCACTTTTGGTTGAAGGGGTACGTTAAAATGCAAAATAGTCGCATTTGTAGTGATGACAATTCACAAGCCATTCTTGGGACGCCGTTACATACTCATACAGTCTCTGTTTGGTGTGCTCAGTGGACAGAGGAAATCATTGGTTCATATTTTAATGAGGAACACTATAGAGCCATTATTATTGACTTTATTGACTGAAGTAGCGGTTGTTGATGTGGGCGACCTTTGGTTCCAACAAGATTGGAAGGAAACTGTTCGCGAACTTACACAAATCTGCTTAATTGTTTTATTTCTGTTTTCGTTGTTTCAGCTGGTCTTCAGACAACAGAGCGTCAGTACTAGCCTTTAACTCATTAACAGTGCGTTGAGAGTTGGTCAAGGACTGCCTAACCTCGTTATTAATAACGTCGAGTGGCTTTGTGATAAGACAGGTGGGTATGGAAAGCAAGAGGAGCAAAGAAAGTCACCCTAAAACACCTATCGTTTGAATGGAAGTGGGTCAGTATTCCCGTATGATCTTATGTTCAACTACTAGATAACTAGACTAACTAACTAGATAGCTTGGTCACCATCGATATATGCGCTATCCCAAAAGCCTTTTGGCTCAAGATCGATCGCAAGAGATATTGTGATCTCTTTGGCTTCAGTAAGGCTAGCCTCTAATTGTGGGGCTTTTATGCATGAAATCCTAGCTGCGTGCTTTGACCTAACGGCGGTCACTTGCCAGTAATCATTTTTAAAACATAATTGAGATCACTTATCTTTATAATATAACCAAACTCTGGATCTCAACAATAAATTATATGCGTTTTATTTCTACCAGTAAACCACATGTCCAAAAAAACACCCTTCATTAAATTACTTAAATTGCAAGGGTGGGGGAGTAGTTATAATTGCATTTGATTGAAACAATCAGTATGCCAGCGTATTAGAAATGTATACCAAAAGTCCCTCCAGCACTTAAATTTTGTTAGCAAAATGAGCTTGCTTCCTTATTGCCCCCTCCCCTGCAGACAAAATCATTTTTGTACACGTTTAATTGTTTAATATCGTGACACAAATCGTGGCAAACACTACGCACACCAATGCATATGCAATTTGTTTGTTTGTAAGTATGTAAGTTTGTACAATTGTGTCGGTTGGAAAGGTGACGCGCTTCCAACCGCATTATTGACATATTGAACAATAATTGAAGTGGACACATGGTATATTACGAAATCGATGCCTTTTAGGCAAATTAAACGAGTATACAACGGCGATTGCAATAAATAGGCGCTATCTAGCAAACGAACATTGCATTGTGTGTTTGTGTGCAAGTCGGTCAGGTGACCCAAGGGTTTGTGCACTTCAAGCGCGGGTACTTTAACTAAGTGTCGCTATGCGTGTTAATTGCTCAATATTTTTCAATATTTTTGGTGTTTCGCTTTTGTTTTTGCAACAATAATGAATAGCTTAATAAAAGCGTGTGGCCTAAGGGTTACTTGTTGTTTGTCATATAATGTCGAAGGTCCTTCAGTTATATGATTTACTACTTTGTATGACATTTCCGTGCTTAAATAAGTGGGTTAACTATTTCAACTTAAGAAAAATCACGCAATTACTTAATTAATTGCAGTGTGCGACTGACTATGCAAGGTTTTTTTGTTGCTTGCTATTTTTGGGAAGATTTCAGTCTTTAGACTTTAGCAGTCAAACTCGGCAACATAAAACTCAATGGTACTGCAAATATACCTGTAGGTCATACTTTGCTTAGATTTCAGCTAGTTCTCACGCATTACAATAGTATATTCTTCCTACTGAACGCGCCTATCCCTACTGTAGTAAGTGCATTTTATGATCGCCGCTCACAGCTGACCACATTAATCAAAGTCCTTTCAACAAACTCACGCACTTCCACACATACTGCCAATCAATTCCTCATTTTTCATTTCTTATTATCAAATTTTAAACACTTCGTTGCCTTACACCAAGATTGCTTGCCAAAAAAACCCTTACCTGAAAGTTGCGCGTCCCCCGCTTCTCGCTCTCACCCTCACTGCTGCAACTGTATGAGCGTTGATGAACATCTGCTGCGCTAATGATCGCGGTCGAGTCCGGATGCTGTTGCTGTTGTTGTGCAACATAATGTTGCAACTGTTGTTGCTGCTGCTGCTCATGCATTGAAGCCGAATTATTTAGCGAGTAACGGCTCGCTTCCTCTGTCATATCCACATCTTCTTCCGTTTTCATGTGCTCCATACCGTCATCGTGGCTATCGTAGCTGCCACCTCTGTCCAGCCGACTGGTATTTCGTCTGCGCATTGCATGCTCGTTGTTGTTATTGTTGTTGTTATTATTCTGCACAAAGGCATCAGCGCGATTCTGCAGCTCCTTGAGGTGCGCTTGCAACATTTCGAAATTGTTGCCTGTCGCCAGGCCGGCCATGAAGGCATTGCGATGCGCATAGATTTGTTGTTGTGCGACTTCCATCTCCAAATTGGCCGCTTTCAGCTCCTGCGCGCGTGCAGCAGCGGCTACGGCGGCCGCATTGAATTGTGTGGCCAACGCGGCGGTGGAGGAGAGTGGCGATTGCAGCGCGATATCACCGTTCAAGCGTCGCGGATAGCTGGCGCGTCGTTCGTACTTAAATTTACGCACAATCGGATCGACGGCATATGTGCCGCTGTAATCCGTATTGGCGGCTGCGCATTCGCGCGCTTCCGTTTGCTCGCACATACTCGCCGGCGACCAGATGATCGTGCCGTGCGAGCGCCGTTTCGTCGGTGAACGCGGCTCCAATTTGTTGAGCGCGGTTTGCTCGCTGTTGGCGTTGACTTTGAGATTGACAGCGCGCAGTGGCGGCGGCGTGCTGACAATGTCAACGCTTGCAGGCGTGCAGGCGTTTAGCTCAGATTCACCGCTGCTTTCGTCTTTTTGTGCGACGTGTTGGTAGCGCGTCAACTGTTTCAGGCAAGTTGCTTGTTTCAGTGACAGATTCAGCGGCATATCCTCACTGTGGCTGGCATCGGGCTGTGGTGGCAGCTGTGCGTTCTCCTGATCCTTTTCGGGTGTGAGCGAATAGTCGCGATTGTTTATGAACGATGTGGGTGAGTGGGGCGTGGTTGGTGTGGTGGGCGTGCCGAGCGCTGTTGTGGTGGAGGAGAGTAGAAATTGTGGCCATAAAACGCTGGAGTAGAAGAGCGAGTTGTAGGGAAAGGGAAGATCTGTGGGTGGTAGAAATGAAATAAAAATTGTTTGAGCAATTAATTATTTTTTTAAATGGAGAATATAAGAAAAGTAAGTTTAATTTTATTTTTATTTAATGAGGAGCATAACATAGGTAATTAAAGAATGTAACCTCCAATGTAATAATTTTTCCTTCGAAAATATTAAAACTATTTAAAAGCTTTGAAAATGTGAGTAATAATGAAAATATTTAGAAATTTTGAAAAATTCAATACAACAAAAAATGTAAAAAAATTTCGAAAACTCAAAACACCAAATACTGTTAATGGTTTTTGTCCTTGCTATAAAAAGTCAGAGTTGCTTAAATATCATATAATTAGATTTCAATCAAGTAACAGAACCACCAAATATGAGTATTACTACTAAATGGAATTTCGAAATATTAATTTTGGTATTGAAAACATTAAAATTATTTAGAACTTTTGAAAATGTGAATAATATAAAGTTATTTAGAAATTTTTAAAAACTCAATACAACAAAAATTGGAAAAAAAATTTGAAAAAGCTTTAATGGTTTTTGTCCTTACTTTAAACAATCAGAGTTGGTCAAATCTTATATAATTACTTTTTATATGTTTTAACTACCAAAATATCAATCAAAAGCTTAGTTTTGAATAATGAATAACTTAAATCGTCGGTAGTTAATATTATATATGAGCACGGAATGGCAGAATGGTAAAGATTTTGATAATTTTTCCATAAAAATTTCTCAAAAAATTAAAATATCTTTTTTTATTTGATTTTTACCACAATTTTAGTTTACATAAAAGACGTTTTCAAGTAAATTTGTAAAAATATTTAAAAAAAAATTTTAAAAAAATCTAATTTTAATACTTATCCACAATTTTAGGTTATATAAAAGGGTGTTTCAAATAAATTTCTGAAAAATTAAATACAAGTTCCTCAATTTTATTATTTTCCACAAATTTTTGTTTATATAAAAGGGTTTTTTCAAACAAATTTCTCCATTTTTTTTAATTTTTCGATCCTTTTTCCTTAATCTTAGTTCATAAAATAGGGTTTCTCAAACAAATTTCTCAGGAAAAAAAATTTCTATTTTTTAATCGTTTTCACAATTTTGGTTTATAAGTATAAATGTTGTTTTCAATCAAATTTTTCAAAAAATAAAAAAAGTTTTTTCTAATTTCACATAAATTTGTTTCGTTTTGATTTTTCCTCATTTTTATTTTATATAAAAGTGTTTGTTTCATCTTTCAGCTTGACTTACTATTCAATTTCTGCGCCGACGCGATGACGGAATTAAATGCCGATGCGTTTTGTAGCCAGCTCTTCGTAGAGCCGAGATTCACATCCAGCGCCGAATTGGCAAAGGCGGCCAGCGAAGGCGATTGTGCTGGTTTTTGTGAATGCGGCGTTAGCGGTGGCGACAGGTGATTCATGTTGTCTATATTTTTTGTTAATCTTTTTTGAAAATTTTGTGCGAAATCTGTAATTTATTTTTAAACGAAATCTGAAATTTATTTTTATGCGCTACTGATTGCTCAAACGTTTGTTTGCGCAGCTTTTGTGGTGTGGCGAAAGTTCACGTTAATTATGTAGCACAATTATAACGAAAATATTTCAGCAAACAAAAACAGTTAATTTCTTTTGATTAATTTTTTTAATAACTTTTTTTTAAATAATTTTTTTAATTATATTTTTTTATATTTTTTTAATTATTAATTTTTTAATTATTATTTTTAATTATATATTTTTTTTTCTAATTATTATTATATTTTTAATAATATTTTTCTCGTTTAAATCACTTGTATGTATTTAGCTGTTGCAGCAGTCTTTGATTTCTCTGCTATTTTCACACGGCGCGTCTGCACGAATTGCGACTTAACGGTTTTATTAAGCAAGCACTTTTACACAATATTATTTGCCATGCACTTTGTACAAACTTTTGTCGTATTGTCATTTATTTATTGTTTAGTTAACCACTTGAACACACGTCCGTGTTGCACGGTGCTTGGCACCTGACTGAATCTTCACTCGTTGGCTGCCTACGACCAGACCCAGAGCCCAATCGCGTAGCCCGTCACTGACTTGACTGAGACTGTTTTCAAGCTGGCTGAGAGTTGCGTTGGTGTTGGTAAGAGCGTTTGTTAGCTGGTTGGCTCTTTGACGGCGTTTGTACGCCAGTTGGTGGCTGTAGTGCTTGTTGTTGCTTATCACACACATACACATCAGTCAGCCAGCGACGGTGGTGGTTGCTGGCTAACACTGTAGGGATGACCGTAAAGTTATTTGCCAACATGTACTTGTGCGCATGTGTATTTGCGTAAGTGTAGTGGTGTGGAGCATAAAATGCGCTGCGCTCTTAGTGGTGACTTGATGGCGTTGAAGTGGTTGATTTTCAAGCTTAAAAAATCGTACTAAAGCAAATTGCAGCACACGACAAAGCAATAACAAAAGCAAAGCATGCTGTAAACGTAACAAAAATACATACATACAGTTATACATCCATACTTACTAGATACTTACACACATGCATACATAGATGTACATACCTCATATGAGGTCACCTATAAAGCCGCACATTGAATCAAAACGGCACGCAGCGGCACATTTCACCTATAAGGGCTGCGCAACCGTAATTTGTACTCGTACGTCCACGTAAATGTTGTTGTGTCAACGCCGTCTGTTATCTGCTGGCGTCGGCGCAGTTAACGTTTTCACCTTTTCATCTCATTTGCGCTCTAATTTGGCTTGGAGCTGCTTTATTGCGCTGCTTGTTGTTGCCTTGCAGCCCTGTCCTGCCGCAAGGGTCACAGCACAGCACGCACAGTTATCTGCCGTTGTTCTTGTTGCGCTGACATGTAAACATTGTTGTTGTTGCTGATTTTATAGCCAGCACGCGCTTACCACTACTAATTGGTGTATGCTCGCGGATTGGCGGTGCATTGCCTGCGCTGCCGTTGCAGTTAGTTGCCACTACATGTACCGTTTTCGTTTTTGTTGCTGCAACAATTCTTGGATTTTTTGTTTGTGCTGCTGCAACAACTGTTTCTGACGGCTGTTGCGCGTTTTCGTAGATGTAAACGTTCGTTTGTCGCTTTTAACAAGGCAGCAAGCGTGTGTGCTCACCCCCTGCGCCGCCATTATGGTTGCACCGTTGTACGCTTGCGTGTAGATTTCCCCGAATTTCCTTGTAATAAGCATGCGGGTGTGTTGGTTTCGACTCCTTTGCATTTGTTGCTGACTAAGCCAAACAATTTGTAGTTGATTCAGCTCATGGGATCGTTAGTTTCCTGTAATGACTAGAAGTCAAATTTGATTTTTTATTGATTATTTCGAAAATATGTTATTTTAGAGATATGTACATATGTATATAACGGGTTTTTTCAACAAGAGCGCTACAAAAGAAGTTTTTTTATTCCTGTGAAGGTACATTTGATGCTATTATGTATGGAAGTCCAGACGCTGAACCCAATTTTCGACGGTTTTTAAGCTTAAGTCGGCCGATACTGCTGCATTTTCACGTTCGATATTCGTACGAAGTTCATTAATCGTCGTTGACTTATTGGCAAAGCCCATTGAGTTGACTTAGCCACACAGGAAATAGTCTAATGGCGTCAAATCGCATGAACGAGGCGGCCAATTGACTGGACCATTTCGTAAGATAACACGTTCACCAAATTTGGGTTTCAATAAATCGATTGTGACATTTGCCGTCTGGCTTGTGGTGCCGTCGTGTTGGAACCACATATTGTCCAAGTACATATCATCCAATTCGGGCCAAAAATATTCGGTTATCATTGAGCGGTAGCGATTCCCATTCACAGTATGTGAAGTGCCGGTCTTGATCATCACGGAAGAAGTACGGCCCAATGACGCTGCCAGCCCATAAATCACACCAAACCGTAATTTTACAGGATGCAATGTTGATTCATGGAGTACGTGTGGATTGCTGCCTGCCTATTATGGTGAGTCTCATCGCTGAAGATGATTTTTCGATAAAAATCCGCATGATTTTCAAATTGCTGCTCAGCCCGGTTCACGAACATAGGACGATTCTAGTGATCAAGCGGCTCCAGTTATTGCGTCAATTTGATTTTGTAGGATTGTAGGCCAAGATCTTTTCACAAAATTCAACACAACGACGTCACAGAGAAGCCCAACGCTTGAGAACGACGTGTGAGAGACTGAGTCGGGTCTTCCTCAATTGATGCGCCAGCGGCAGCAATATTCTCGACACTATGTTCACTTCTCTGTCTCACTGGCACGGGAACATTTTGTACTGTGCCAGTGGATTCAAATTTTTTCACTAGACGCTTGATTGTTGATCTGATAAGACGATTATGACGACCATAAATTCACGTAGCGCTCTTAAAGTTGAGGCTATTGACTCCGAATTTCGGTAGTTAATTTAAATAATTTCGACTTTTTGTTGGATCGCATATCTTTCTATAATGAAATGGCAAACCTTACTAAACAGAAATGTGAAAAGCGGAAAAAATATGGCGTCGTTTTTTTGTCCCTATCGGTCTACTTTTGTAGAGTCGCTATGAAAAACCCATTTTTAAGTGTATGTACATACATATGTACTAAAAATATAATAAATAAAATTATATATATGAAGCTTTGTTTCGAAAAGTCTTTAGGAGCTTGCCCAAACCCTATACTGATTTACTTGTCTTGTCTCGTCCCGAAATTTGAAAAAATCGAAAAAACTCAAAAACTGAGGGACTACTTCGCGTATACATATTGGGGGTTATTACTTAGTTTACACCTTAAGCTCCTTTACAGATGTCCTTAGTTAAGTTCATTTGCAGCAATCGTATATGTTCCGACTTTGTGCAATAGGCAATCAGGCGGTCAGGCTAAAAATCTTGTTGAAAGCAAGTTGTCAAAGTTTTATTGAAGCATCCAGCCATTTTCGCCTCCGTTCTCCAGCTTTTGTAAGACTGAGCTTGAATCAGTTTTTTACCTTCGGTGAAAATAAGGAAACAAGACCAAAATATCTATTATTATTAATTAATTTGTGAGAGGCTCAAAGACTTGTGAAGGCTGCCAAAATTGTATGGAAACATCCAGCCATTTTCGCCTCCGTTCTCCAGCCTTTGTAAGACTGAGCTTAAATCATCTGACAGTTTTACCTTCGGTGAAAATAAGAAGACAAGGCTGAAACTGGCATTATTAATAAATAATTTGTGAAAGTCTCAAAGCCTGGTGAAAGTTGTCACAATTGTATGGAAACATCCAGCGATTTTCGTCTCCATTCTCTAGCCTTTGCGAGACCGAGGTTGAATCATTTGTTAGTCTTAACTTCGGCGAAAATATGGAGACAAGGCCGAAACTCACATTTGCCGTCTCAATACCTTTGTGAGTGGCTCAAATCATTGTGAGGGTGTTGTGATCTGTTATATAGGAGTTTTAGGTACCACAACAGATCGGTGTTTTATTTAAGAGAGGTCGCTGTAAGAATTGACCATAATCTTAACTAGATGTTCAATAAGAGCGTTCGGTTGAACGGAGTTGGTTAAATTACGTGAGACAAGTTGGTGCGCTTACTTATACTCATACTAAGAAATTTATGTAAAAACGACATAAATCGCGCACTATATTGGTGATAGTGCTGCTTTACTAACATATGTGGGTCTAATGTTTAAAGATATTGTTTAGTTCATGTCTCATATCGGACCTATCGGATGGTTTTTTGTTTTCATTTTGAAGAGCAGCACAGCTCCGTGCTACCATTTCTTACTTCGTCATTCCGATTGTGTCCATTAAACTTTACACAAATAGAAAATAAATTATTCTAATGAGCGCCAATATAAAGAGGCGCAGAACGGAAGACACCTGCTCCACCTGTTTCACTCGAACAGTCAGCGATAAAACTAACGCAGTTGTAGGTAAACGTACAATTAAAGGGAAAATTCTAATGATCTCGCATACAATGCATTATAAACTAGTCAAAATTATGCTGGTTGCGCGCATTTGAATAACTTGTAACGTATTTTTGGTAGCAAGGCGGCGCTGAAGTGGTAAGAGCTGAAAAGTCCAAGCTGTGGCAAGGATATGTGGCACTTCCGTGGCATTTTCGCGCCAATTTTTCACGAACATGTGGCAGCATGTTAATTTCTATGAATGTGTAGAAGGAAGTGAGTCTTAGTACGACGGCTGTAAGTGGTTTTCTTATAGCCGTATAGACATGCGGGTCTTAATGGCCAAGGAAAAGGCGAACTACTTGCAGAGGGCAGCGTTTGGCTATGGGAAATAAAAGATAGGCGGGTGCCAGGCACGCTTCCTTGGCACACTTTCCCTACTGCTACTTGGCATTTTCCCTGCCATACATGCCGCACATGCATGAGCACCTATTTATATGTATAGATGTGTGTGTGCACCCTTCGGTTGAAGATGTTGCGCTAGAGCGATTTTTGTTTTATCACTCGACTATGTGAAGTGTGCCTGCAATTACAATTTTATATTGCCTTATCGGGGCAACTGGTTGGTGGAAAAAGCGCGCCTTCAGTTACACATGAGGGGTCATAGGCATACACACATACACATGTGTATATTTGTAGTATAACGAAAGGGCATTTACACTGACACAATGATGAGGGTGTTTGCGGTAAAAACGCCAAAATAGCAATGTGACTGACGAATGTCAGCCAGTTTATGTTAGGGGTTAGGGACGCGCTCTTCGCTAGCTAGCGCGTGCGACAGGCAGCTTGAGTTTGCTGGCGATAAGCTACCATCGTAATTTTTGTAACGGACTCACCGTATGCTGCCGCCAAAATAAGCAGTCAACAATGTCGTTGTTGTGTTGCTAAAAAGTCAAGCCAACAGCGCAGAGAACGCGCAATGAATAAAGGAAAAATAATACAAAAAATATAGTTAACAATTGAAATTTCAGCAAAACAGCTTATACTAATTTAATCTAGCGCGTTATCTACTAATTGCAAATTCCTTTGAAATTTTGCGTTGAAAATTTGTTGTTTTCTTTTTACTTTTTATTTTGTAACTTTTCATTGTTGCTTTCGGCGCCATAAAATCACCATTTGCCTTTTGCGCGTTTGACACCGCTAACTCTCACGAGCGCAATCACTTCAACAGTCACACTAGCGCCGCCATCGTCAAAACCCATAACTTCACACAAACGCAACAATAACAACAAGCAAATAACGTTGGCTCGGATAAATAACAAACAAAAATGCCATCACACTTTGGTTGCGGCTGCTTTATCTGCGCGTGCCTGCTCACGGCGCTCTATTGCCTTTGTTGTTGTTTTTGCATTAGTGCCTTTTTGCCGCGCCGCGATTGGCTAGCCAGCTGGCTTGGTGGGGCGTATACTTCTCACACTTTGTTAGTCAAGCGCTGCGGCGTTGGTTTTGTTGCACTCATTTCGCTTATTCACCACAGTTGTGAGGTGGTGTGGTAGCTTGGCGCTTAAATCTGTATTTATTATTGTGTTTATGGAAAAACCTTAACCGACAGTTGTAGGAGTATTTGTGCGATATGTTTCGACTTGAGAAAAACAAAAAACAAGAAAACCCGTTAACTACAGTTGCACCGAAGCTATGACTTTCGAAAATACAAAAGATTTCATACAAGAACTTGATTTGTATCGTTAAGTTTGTATGACAGCTATATGCCATATCTGATCTGAACAATCTCCGTGAAATTGTAGAGTGCCAAATTTCGTGAAGATAACTCGTCACATAAAAAAGTTTCCCATGAACGACATGAATTTGATCGTTCAATTTGTATGACAGCTCTAAGAAATAATATACCGATCCATTTTTTGGAGATTGTAACGTTTCTTTAAGAAAAAAATCATGCTAAATTTCGTTAAGATAGCTCGTCATATAAAAGAGTTTGATTTTTATCGTTCATTCTGTATGACAGCTACATATATGCTATAGTGGTCGGATTAAAAAAATACGTTCGCAGAATATACCATTCCTTCAGATATTACTCCATGCCAATTTTGGTTACGATCTCTTATCAAATAAATAAGCTTTCCATACAAGAATTGGATTTTGATCGGACAAAGACATGATTTCGATTGTTCATTTTGCATACGGCAGCTTCTCTGAAGTTACGGTGCGACAGTCACTTAAGCACTGGCCAGGCACGGTGCCTGCGTTTCTTATATAGAAGAAGCTGGCAGCCAGCTTCTTTGAAGTCACCGCTCGACTTTGAAATCACATTACATCGCGACGCGACAGTCCCCTAAGCACTGGGCAGGCACGGTGCTTGCGTTTCTTATATAGAGCCAGCTGGCAGCCAGCTGTCCTGAAGTCACCGCACGACTTTTAAATCACATCACATCGCGGCGCGACAAGCCAGAAACGGTGTATGCGTTTATTATATAGAGCTAGCTGGCAGCCAGCTTCTCTGAAGTCACCGCACGACTTTGAAATCACATCACATCGCGACGCTACAGTCACCCAAGCACTGGGCAGGCACGGTGCTTGTGCTTCTTATATAGAGCCGGCAGCCAGCTGTCCTGAAGTCACCGCACGACTTTTAAATCACATCGCGGCGCGACAGTCAGCTAAGCACTAAGCGGCATGGTGCCTGCGTTTCTTATATAGAGCTAGCTGGCAGCCAGCTTTTCTGAAGTCACCGCACGACTTTGAAATCACATCACATTGCGACGCTACAGTCACCTAAGCACTGGGCAGGCATGGTGCTTGTGCTTCTTATATAGAGCCGGCAGCCAGCTGTCCTGAAGTCACCGCACGACTTTTAAATCACATCGCGGCGCGACAGTCAGCTAAGCACTGGCCAGGCACGGTGCCTGCGTTTCTTATATAGAGCCAGCCGGCAGCCAGCTGTCCTGAAGTCACCGCACGACTTTTAAATCACATCGCGACGCTACAGTCACCCAAGCACTGGGCAGGCACGGTGCTTGTGCTTCTTATATAGAGCCGGCAGCCAGCTGTCCTGAAGTCACCGCACGACTTTTAAATCACATCGCGGCGCGACAGTCAGCTAAGCACTGGCCAGGCACGGTGCCTGCGTTTCTTATATAGAGCCAGCTGGCAGCCAGCTTCTCTGAAGTCACCGCACGACTTTGAAATCACATCACATCGCGACGCTACAGTCACCCAACCACTGGGCAGGCACGGTGCTTGTGCTTCTTATATAGAGCCGGCAGCCAGCTGTCCTGAAGTCACCGCACGACTTTTACTTTTAAATCACATCGCGCACGACTTTAAATCACATCACATCGCGCGCTACAGTCACCCAACACTGGGCAGGCACGGTGCTTGTGCTTCTTATATAGAGCCGGCAGCCAGCTGTCCTGAAGTCACCGCACGACTTTAAATCACATCGCGGCGCGACAGTCAGCTAAGCACTGGCCAGGCACGGTGCCTGCGTTTCTTATATAGAGCCAGCTGGCAGCCAGCTTCTCTGAAGTCACCGCACGACTTTGAAATCACATCACATCGCGACGCGACAGTCAGCTAAGCACTGGCCAGGCACGCTGCCTGCGTTTCTTATATAGAGCCAGCCGGCAGCCAGCTGTCCTGAAGTCATCGCACGACTTTTAAATCACATCGCGGTGCGACAGTCAGCTAAGCACTGGCCAGGCACAGCTACGTTCCCGGGAGGTCACCTTATGTATTGAATACTTATCCATGCCAAATTTCGTGAAGATAAAGAATTTTCTATGTTTTGGATCTTTCACTTTGTATCACAGCTATATGCCTTAGCAGTTCGACCTGAACTTTTTCTTCGGATGCTATAATCTTGTCAAATAAAAAAGTTTTCCATACAAGGACTTAATGCCGATAGTTCCGTTTGCATGATAGTTATATGCTATAGTAGTCCAATATCGACGGCTCCGATGCCGTCCGATGTGCAATTTCTTGGAAGGAAAAGCACGTTCGCCAAATTTCAGATCGATATCTCAGTTGAAATAGTCAAAATATTTAGCGGTCAAAAGAATAAAAAAAAATATCCAGAAATTGTCTTTAGGTTAGATTAGGTTAATCTGGTAGACCAATAAGCCACGCTATATCACGCTATATCAGATAGAGTGCAGTTGGTAGGACCATGAGGAGTAATCAAGCTTTGGGATGCCTTAGCTTGACGCGAATTTTAAGAGACTCTGCGCCGTCATTATCGATACTTACTACCTATATCATACCCTGGAAACCGCAGATGCTTACAGCGTAATCATGCCAACGCAGGACAAGTGCACAAGAGATGCCCCATTGCTTCTCTGGTGCTTTGTTCTAGACATTTCCTAGTTTTCTCGATCTGTCAGCTCCATTCTGCCGTCGTGTGTCGCTACCAGGCAGCGACTAGTTAGTAATCAGATCAGGTTCCAACACTCTCTTCTGTCTATTAAATCAGTTAGTTAAATTTGTTCAAAAATAGTCAAATCATCCATCTCCGCTCCTTCTAAGCTCGTTTTGCCACTCTAAGTGTTACCAACCTCTGCGTAAAGATGTACGCAGGGCGCAGCTACAGTTAAACTAGTGACACCTCAAGGGTCAGCAGCGGTAATCAGCGCGCTTAGCATACATTCACGCGCATTAATGCCCACAAATAACAGCAATGCTTGTAGGCATGTTGGCAAATACTTTGCTGATTTGAAAAATGCAACCCGGCAAATACTGCGCACAGCGACAACATATCCCAATGAAATTAACGCTTTCCCATAAAAGGTAGCAAATAAGTCACTGAATATCGCATTTAATTACAGCAGACAACTTGGCAGCGACTTAAAAAGCTGGCTCTAAGCGAAAACCAGAAAAGTGCCAAACTCTTATAAAGTTTTTAAACACTCACATATCTACCAGCTGCTATACATATCAACAGCTACTTACGTCGTTTGCCAGCAGCACAGCGCAAACCAAAGTCTTTGTAAAAAAGTGTGAGCGCAGCGCTTGCAGCCGCCACCCACAGCGTGGCAAACTACAAATAATTACCAGCAAATGGGCAGTGACAAAAGAGTGTTGCCAGATTTGTGTGTGGCGCAGGCGCAACGTGTGCTCCACAAGCCTTATTTGCTTACAATTGTGATTGTTGTGGTGTGGTTAACCGTTGGCGGTTTGCTCTGGTTTTGCGCGTCACAGTCTCCGCGGCAGCAGTGCTTGGTAAGCTGCGCGTGTAAGGCGCCACCAAAATGCCTTCGCGTTGACAGTGAAGTAATGAGCAGCAGCGCGGCACATTCTTCACATTGCTAACAGCGATGTTACCACTAATAACAACAACAACAACAACTAATATGTGCTACAACAACACTAATTGCTAGCATAATAATGGCAGTAAAGCTAGTAGCGCGGTCAAGGGCCAGCAGCAGGCGTGTTGTTGCTATGGCCCGCGCGCCAGGTCGCATTTCTATGCGGGAAGTCATCGCCAACTAACCCTGTGTAAGTATTTGTCCGCGCAGTCAGCACAGTCATCATTTATTTAGGCAAGAACAAATCGCGCCCATGTACCCGCCTGCTATTGTTTTCCTGCTACTATTTAGTGCAATATGTGGTCCCTGCTGCTCCGGCAATCGCGCGATTTATACGCAATTAATATCAAATAAAATTGAAATAAATTCACTTTGAAATGCAAATTATTGCGATTTGTTCGCCAGCGATCGTCGCGCGTAGTGCATCTACAATCAGCGCGCAGACCCGCAATGGCCGCGGTGGTCAGCATGCAACCGCCGCGCATCGTTAGCGCAGCAATGTATGCCTACTGCGGCGGCAGCTACTGTGTACGCCACACAAAATTTTGCTGATTTCAATCATGCGCACGCACTCCTTGTGGGCCGCTGCATATTGCTAGGCTGTACGCGCGGCTTTGCGCGCGCCTTTGACTGGGCAGCACAAACGCAGCACCCGGTTTGGAGTTCATAGCTACTGTTTGTCTAGCAAACAAGCGCCGCATGTGGTCTTCAAATGCCCCATTGCCGCGCCGCTGTATCAGTTTACCTCAGCGCTTTTGTTTTTATTATTGTTGTTGTGGTTGTGTGATTTTTTTAGCCAATATCGCGCTATGTCGCCCGCCAACTCAAACCTCAGCTGCGTCTAATCGCTACTGCCGCGCTCTGGCCAACGACCAGCACAATTACTTTATCAAAATTTATTTTTTTAGTAATTTTATTCGTTTTTGGTTAAGCTAGTAGAGGGCGGCCGGAGCTTACACACAACCGTTAGTTGCCTATACGCGTTCACGCAGATTCATAGCGCACCGGAATCCACCGGTAAACATAAGTACCTATCTTCAACATTTTCTGTATTCAACTATGGATATATGCACGTAACGCGCCAGTGCCGCTTTCAGCGCTTGCTGCACATTGGGTCAGCTACAGCAAAAAAAAAATAATAAATAAATAAATAAACACACATATGCACAATTGGCAATAGTTGTTTGTTACCTTAAATTAAAAGCGAATTGTCAACGAAAACCTTCAGTTGGCTTCGCTCCATAGCTGTTCGAGCGTTTGATAAGCGCATGCGCCCGGACGCGGCTGTCGTTGCAGCGACAACAGTTGTTCGTTATTGTTAGCAATGGGTGCGATTGCGGCTGCAATGCCGCCTTTTTAGCAATATTAGCCACTTCATGTCGTTTGCGCCGTCTATCGCTTCTTGCCTGCTGGCTTGTGCGCTGTATTGCCGGCTGGAGTTTGTGGGTCTGGCCGCTCGCATTACTCGCCTGGCTTGCGGAGGTCCTTCGATGGTCGTCAATTGATAGCCAGATTTGTGCAATTATCATTTTAATAATTGCCAACAATCTTCACGATACATTTTCCATTGTGTCTGTGTGTTTGCGTGTATGTGTGTTACAGTGAAGCTTGCTGGCTCACGTAGTTTTTGGGTACAAGAAAGTAGTCCACAGCCATCTGTTACATTGTGGCGCAGGAAATGCCGCCAGTCCACGCTGACATGGCCATTGTGTAGTTAATGGCGTAGCCTCTGTGGAAGACCGGTAGCCGCAATTTGGTAATAAATTTATTGCGCTTGATTTTATTTGATTCAACGTACGTTGCGCTGAGTGCCTGTTAATTCTACGCGAAATCTCTTTAGATATGCAAATACAAGAATTCGTCTAGTTGAAGCTGTTTTGCTTTTATTTCAGAATGATCTTTTCAGGAAGTGATTTTGGCGGCTATGAAGTTACTTTACTATTCGTGGTGATTCGGTACACAGTGATTTTGGCGCAGGCTATAACACAGTTACCTTTTTCGTAAGCACTTAACCTCAATCTTGACTCTTTAAAAATGTAGCTTGTGCATTCTTGAACAACTTTCTTTCAAAAAGAACCTGGAAATTTGACCAAGACAAGATATGTGGAAACGAAGACATTTTGTGAAGACGCTCAGTCGAGTATGTAGTATTATCATATGAATCTCTAACCTTTGGCTTTGGCATGTAAGGTTACACCGGAGAGCTTCTGTTCACTGAAAAACCTAAGGGCAAGGAAAGCCTATTGGCGGACCATAGAACTCATGGAAATCAGTGAATATTGACCGCTGGACTAAGTTAAATGACGATTAGGTCAAAAAGACTTCATGGAAAAGCTTCTTCACAAAGGTAGAGGGCTATCGTGATGGCAAGGAACCCCATACCCTCTTTAAAACCATTCAAGTCTCTGCGACTAGAAGGCAACATACCAGCGCATTCAAGTCACTGCGGTCGGAAAGCAACATAACAGGCTGTTAAGGTGTAGCTACTGGCATTCAACTATGCGAACTGCATAAGACAGGGACTGGGGATATATTCCGAGGGCCTGGAAGCGAGTCAGAGTTACGTTCATCCCGAGGCTGGTAAGAGCTCTTTTATCACGGTGGAGGACTAAAGGCCCATGAGTTTTTCTGCTTTCTTACCGAAAACTTTTGGAAGGGTCAGTTTTGAACTGGCATATAAGAGGGCGCATTCCGAGGGACTATTTATCGGAATCGCAGCACGCTTATTGTAATGATAGGTCAGAGGGTACTACCTACCTACTAAAGTTAAAAGAACTTGCTGTAGAGACTTTTTAGATATTGAGGCAGCTTACAAAAAACTAAAAGTGGCTCAAACACCTTATTTTCAGTCTTCTGTGCGACAGAATGATCGGAAGATCAGAGAAGAAAGTTCTTAAGTACCGTATACTAGTTGATGCAAGAGTATTTCAGCGTCGTAACCGGTTGGGCGGCTGGAAGTGACCCCACCATCAACCCAGATAACACTGTGATGGTTTTATTTACAATAAGAAACAAGATACTAGAAGCCGAGGATGGGAAGCATCCGTCTGCAATCTGCGAACAGAGTGAAGTATTTAGCTTGTTCCTAAATATGAAGCTCGCATCGATGGCGAGGGCAGAGCAAATAAGGCGCTTATTGTGAGGAAGTCGGGTAGAATTTGTTGAAAGGGCAGTGAGCTTTTTTAAGAATGCGTCGAAGCCTGGAGTAAGAAACTCTATGTCAACTTTTAGACTTCCTGACTATTGCAGCGTGCTCAAGCCGTTGTTGCTGCCATTGAAATAGCCATAGAGTTGATAGAGTTACTGCTCCGGCGCGCAGCCTCTTTCAGAGAAGTGACTATCGACTTTGACAGCAGGGTGGTGATACTAGTCTAGAGTCTCTATATATCGAGTCTCTAATAATAGTCTTCTTATACTAGTATGGGTACCAGGCCGCTTGGACATGCTGATAACTAACTGTAAGTTGATGAGGTGGTAAGGAAAGGTGGTGTTCTAGTATTCGGTAACTGTAGTTCGGAGAAGCTTGGCCAGGCTGATCTACCATCGGTTCTTTCGCTGTCACAAGATCAATCGTAAGAGATCCACTGAGTTCTTTGCCCTCAATAAGGCTGGTTTCTCATAACAATTTGTGGGGGTTCTAAGAGGGCGTTTCCCTATCGGCGTTCAAGCTATAAGGTTGAGAATCTTATTGGACGTCAGCTTACAGATGCTGTAAGGAAAAAAGGCGTGGAAACATATCAACAATTCCTTCCTGGGAACTTGGAAGCTCACACTGTCAGATATTCCACCGAACTGACAGGAACAGACACTAAATCCCTGAACAATTTTGTATACGTCACAAAGTGCTTTGCCGACTTATAAGATCAAACACAGAAGGTCTATTTTTATGGGTTCAAAAAGTATTGTGTATATGCCATTAGTCCAACTGCGATCTCTGGATCAGCCATTAAACCAAACCTTTGTAATCCTTGAATTATTTGGCTACTACACCAGATAGATAAAAATATTTCCACCGCATGCCAAGGGAAATCAACTTTTCGTCTTCATAAATCAGAGTTTTCTCTTGTTGTATAGACCCTAAAATCTCGGGAATAAAAAAAGTTTAGCGTTGTGGATCTCGCACAGAAATTGCGTGCTCGTGAGGTAAGAAGCGGTTTCCAGAAACAAATACGGTGAACTCTGCTTATACCCTGAAATATTCTACTAAAATCAACCCTTAGTTTCTACAGAAAAATTAATTTTCATTACTTTCGAATTTCTTATAATTATCTGGCATTAGACGATCAAAAGTGCGACGGATCGCCATTATTTCATTCATCAAGTTTTAAATGTAGATTCATTCAACCACTTTCGCCTATAATTCCATAACAGCAAATGCAGAAACTATATAAAGGAACAAACAATAACTGAAGCAAAAAAAGGCATGCACTCCATCAACAACACCAGCAGCACCAGCCGATACAAATTCAACTGTTATACAACGGCCGCAATTTAATGCACATCCTTGATCCTTGTGTTGTGCGCTCAGGCGAAGGCGTCAGTTGTGCCGCACAAAAACAGGATCAGCCGTAGGTGAGGCAAGAAATGCGCATTGCACACCAACAAAGCCGAAGCACGGCGCACAACGGGTATCTGAACACATGTCGCACTTCCAGCGAAGTTGCAGCGAAACCCGAAATTGTGTGTCGAAAAAAATGTGTGTGGATTTTTTCAACGCGATTGCCTGTGTGTGTGTGGTGTGCCATTAAAATCATTTTTTATTAACAGTTAACGCGTGTCTGTCTAATATTTATCATGCACTAAAAAAGCATTAAACTTCTTAACTGTGTTCAACTTTCGCACCCACCTGATCTCGAAACGGAACTGTAATTTGATCGAGCTAGCCAGATATTAGATGTCTATCGGCACTCTTTCCTGCAGCAGCAACAGCCGCAGCGGCAGCCGTAGTGGAAGTGGCAGCTTCCTCTCTTTAATAAAAAGTTTTCAACCAAATATGCATAAAAAGCGCTTCAGATGCACTACCCTTTCGTTTCGCACATATACAGATTGGATTTTGTCTGCTGACCCTAGGCGCTGCACGGCGCTGCACTGGTTATTCACCTTTTGCATTTAGATCACAGTTTGATCCTTTGCCTACCTACCAGCACCGGCTGTTTGATTACCGGAGTCAATTGCATTGTTTGCCTCGCCTCGTCCGCTGTTCAATTCAGTTATGTAGGGATTCGAACGCTTCGTGGCATATTTTCGGCAGTCCATTTAGCAAGCCAGCCGAGCTATTCAGTTAGACCAGCGCCTCGATTGTGCATCATTCATATGTCTAAGCAATCTATGCACACACACATATACAAATGTGTGTGATGTATAATCACTGGTTAACTGTCCTTTCCTACCTGAGCGCGTGCCGGCTGTCGTCGTCGCCGTCCGTCTTTGTTTGCCTGCTTCTTTCCTTTAGTTGCTCAATTTGCTTTGTGGCTTCGGCTGTTTCGACTTGTTGTTGTATTGTTATTGTTGTGGTTGTGATGTTATCCCTCTCTTGGCTGTCATTGACACCCCAAACACAAAACATTTGCAAACAGATGACGCTTTTAATTTTCCGGATTTGTGCCTCTTTTGTACACGAACTTTTGTGCTAACTAAGCCGGCAATAGCCTGAGCAGATTTTCTTGTTATTCGAAATTAATTACTGATCGATCATTATGATTAGAAACGAAGGAATTTGGTTGTTGGGCAATTGAGCTCTAGCGACCTATTGTCGTTGATGCTTAGCGAACTTTGAGTTTCACTTGAGAAGTATGGAAGATAACCCAATCAGAACGATTCGAGTGTGGAATAACGAAAATGTTGATCCTGTGAAAGTTCGGGGAGGGAAGCTCAACAGTGAGTCAACTATCGGGTCGGCATAGAAAGAACGGATCCATCAAGTTCCGTAAGCTCTAAAATGTTCCGAGCGTAGGCTAATCAATATATCACACCTCCGACGATTATCTCTTCATAGCTTCAACGTATATATATCCGCCTTCATTAGTTCCAGCTCCTCGGTCTGAGTTAGAAAGACCGGATCGATTAACTCTCCATAACTTCAAAGTTAGTAAATCAATCGTAATTGGTTCAAGTCTGAGGAAGGAATCTCAGTGGACAGTCAACTGTGATCGGAACGACTTAAAAGAACCGGATCCATGAGCATTTTCTAGCTTTAAAATAAGTAAATCCGCTGGCAGAGGAAAGTTCAACAATGAGTAAACCATGATCGGACCGACATAGAAAGACCGGACGGCTCAATTCTTCTGACAGCCGTTTATTCGTTCCCGGAATCGACCTGCAGGGACTGTTATTTCGGCTATCTAACCCCGTTTGGATCAATAAGTTTTAAGGTTTTCACCGGAGCGATTTCGAATCGGAAACTATTATTGTTTGTGAAGAATGCGGAACAATATGTCACCTCTCGACGATTAACTCTCCATAGCTTCAACACCAACAGAGAAAGGCCGGACCGATCTAGAGCCGCAAGCTCAAAGGTGTATCAACCATAATCGATCCAACTTAGAAATGCGGGACCGATCAATTTTGCCGACAGTCGGTTCTACGTTACGGAAATTGGCACGAAGCGGCTGTTAATGAATCAATATGTCCCAACTCAAACCATTAAATCTACATATCTTCAAGGTATGTAAGTCCTTAGTAATTAGTTCAAACCCGAGGAGGGAAACTCACCTATGATCAACTACAATCGATCCGACATAGAAAGACTGAACCAACTTAATCTAACCATAATCGGTCTAACTTAGAACGACCGAACCAACTTAGAGCCGGAAACTCGAAAATATTACGAGCAGAAGCGCGTCCGTTTGTCTAAAAACCAAACGGTATGTCACACCTTCAACGATTAACAATTCCATAGCTTAAAAGTAGGCAAATCCATCGTAAATAGTTCCAGCGCACTATGAAAGCCTAACGGCATAAAATATATTAACGGCATGAAATACACACATAAACGCATATAATATTTACCTCTAAGAGCATAATTCGACCATCCATGCCCATAAGTGTACACTGAAAGCAACTTCCACGAAACCCAGCCATTTATTATCATTTCAAACCAATCCAAGCTGTCCCTAAATGATACAATAATGCCGTCTATTAGTGATAGGTCAAGCAAAGCGAGCTTCCTGATTTCCTAAGCCATACCATTCACCGCCGCTTAACAGACAGATCGACGCGATGGTGTCTTATTCGTAAACTCAACTTGGCTTTGGCAAGCAATCTGCGCATGCGCGCCCAGACTGCTACATGTGCACATACATCCACACATATTTGAGCATGTTGCTGGCAACAGCGGAGATGCGCGTCACAACAGTGAATGCGCAGACAATCAATGTACTTATTTGTGTAATATCACACGTGAATGAATCAGGCGAGGGAAAGGAAGGAGCACACAACAAAAGCAAGCGTACAAACTGCATAACCAACCAAAAGCAAAACTCAGACGTCACATGTGACCATATTGTCGAGTTTGTTTGTCGCAGCGACAATATTTTTGATGTCGTTTAGGTAGCTGCGCCGCCGCATGGGACCCCCTCGGTAGCTGACAACAACAGTAAGAACAGTAAGCGTACGGCCGCGTCAGCGTAATTGCAATCGCAATAAAACAATTTACCAAATACAACGCAGCGGTGGGGCAGCAAGCGCCACTAGCCAGCCAAACAACCAGCCAAGTGACCAACGAGGCACAGCCTCTGGCCAGCGCGGCAGGCTGGCAACCCAAGTGAGCAATTGTCAGCAGCAACAACGGCAATAACATCAACAACATGAATTGCGAACAATTGCACACGCGAACGTTGGCACAAACATTTATCATGGAAATTGCAGCGGTGCCGAGGCTAAGCAATGCGCCGAATTAGAGCTGGAGCTGGAGTTGGAGCAACAACTGGTTGAATGGTAGTGGCAGCGGTTGCTTTGGTTGGCGGCAGACAAGTAGGTGCGTTTGATACGCAAATAAGCGAATACGAGCGATTTCCTTTACGGCACCAAATACAGAGCAACCATTTCAATGGGGGAGTTGCGGTGGCGGATGCCAGCAGGTGGGGTGCATGGTGCATTCATATTGTGCGCATAGCTGTGTGTGTGAAATTATGTATATTCAAGTCGCGACGAGGAAGCCTCAAATGAAAATTAAGCTGATTGTGGAAGACAATAAAGGATATGCGGTTTGTATGCTTGCTGTAGCGCCACCTTATGTAGACGCGCAGTGACATAGCGTATATTGGATAATGTTGTTTACTTCTGCTCAATAGCAGTTATACAATCAAGATAAAAAAGGCATTTGCTGGTATAATACTATTCCAAAGAACAAGAAACCGAAGAAGAACCGGAAATGGTGATGATATGGGGAAGGTACGTAATGACGAAACGCTAGCAAACCTCGATCGGGTAGACCGAGCAGGAGGAAACTTGACATTCTAAGATAGTTAATCCTCATTTGCATACTTTAAGTACAGTCAGTGAGAGACTCTAAAATGTTGGGAATTACTGCACAGTGTCGAAACCGAGACCGTTCGAAACCGAAAGATGCCTGTCAAGATATTTTGTTATACCTTCTTGAGAACAAAGTCGAAACCGAAACCGTCGCATATCAAGTAATGCCCCTCGATATCTTTCGTTATTTGTTGAGAGTCTAAGGATGTAACAACGAAGTCACTGAGAGAAAATCTATCTTTCACATCTGAATCGATAAGTAGTACGTTTGAGTGAGGATCCTGAGGAATTGGAACGCCTTTAGAACAGCCAATGTCCCATAGTCTGGTTTACGTCTTCACATGGTCTATTGGATCTACCCAGGTGCCAGCCGGTTCACACTAACATATGGGGCGTTGGTAAGGTGGATGGCATTATTATTGAAAAGGTGCAGTATTAAACCCCTAAAACAGGACCAACGGGCCTGCTTGCTGGTATTTCGGCGTCAGTATGGGCACAGTGTCATATTCGATAGTGATAATGAACTAATGCTAAATTGGCGATGCGACTGAGAAAAGGAGACACACGAGGAACCATTTTCATCCCCTATTACAGAAGAATGGATCAATAGTTCTGTGATCGACAGTTCCAACGACGAAATCCAAATATTCACTGATGGATCAAAGGGCGAAACAGGAACAGAAGAGGGCTTCTACTATCGTATTCCGTACACAGAAGGCAGCCTAAAACTAAATGATTAAAATTCCACCTAGTGAACTTCTGCTCTAACCAGCAAGACCATAAAGATTCTAGTGGATGACCAAGCGGGAATTAAGGCTATCAATGGTGCCAATACTAAGTCTCATTTCGGTATGTTATGCTTGCAGGCAATAATCGGGATATCTGAAGATACATCTCATTTAATCTTCAAGTTTTGAACAATGGGTACTTCACGTCTTAGAACACGAGCAATACAGGGCATATCAAAAAGTTTCTTTCAATCCATATAGCTTTTACCCCTTAGCAAAAGGGGACCTTAGTAACAGTGTTGGGGCCATCACAGGACACCTGCCGTCTTGGAAAAGGAAAGAAATATGCATCTGAAGACACATCACCCCTAAGCTGACACAGGTCATTCAGTTCCTTCAATGGTAAGTTATATGCAACACAGGGAAAGTTACTTTGGGACTAAAAAGCTCCCACCTCTAAGCAAACGGGAGCTTAGTAACATTTGTGTGTTTATCACTGGGCACCTGCCCTCTTATGATCTCACCCTTAGAAACTGGGAATGCATAACTTACGTGGAAAAAGATGAGACGCTGGATCATTAGCTTTGTAAATGCTCAGCTTTCAGCCAGATGTTACGGCATATATTGGACGGGTCCCAATCCTACAACTTAAGAAACTTTGGGCAACAGGAGTGGTAAAGGATCCAGTGTTTTACTAAATCCGGGAGATCCTTTGTTTCAGTGCCAGAAAGCAAGATGCCAATGGAGCTCCAACTCGGTGCCATTCCGATGCCTTAATAGTGATTGATCAAATGCGTTTTTGTGATTCTTCCAATCCATTTTGGCATGTGCTTAAATACCTACCAGTGAGCGCCTTAAACTTCCAATATGCAATAACAACAAACCGAATCGGATATATAAAGCGTTAGTATATGCCGGCTTGTCTGAGGGTGGGTTGTTTTGCGAATTGTCAGTCCATTGTGCTGTAGCAAACACAGATTTGTGTTTCCACTAACTTAAAATGAGACTGCGCGTGAGATTTGCCTACACATCAAAGCGTTTTGCGGCGCAGCCCCAACTCTGCACTACGCTAACACCGATAGAGCTCGCCAAAAGCGTGTAGCTAGCTTTGGTTGTGTAGTCAAGTTGATACATGCAGCTTAGCTCCAACTCCCTACCGTTGACTGAAGTGATTTTATTCTACTATTGTTGGCTGTTATTCTTCGACTGACTATGGGAGGAGCGCACGTTCGCTGCCGCTACCGCTACCGCCGTTGTTGGTCGCACAATTTAGTGGTTGGCTGTTCTATTCAGCAGCTGTCAGTAGCGATTTGCATAAAAATAGTTACAGCACCAGCGCTGCAGTGCCCACTTGCACAACTACTCACATTTCGCTTTTGGCGTTCGTGGTTTGGAGTGCTGCAGCGTCTGCCTATTCAGCCTCCTCGATGGCTGTGGATATGTCGTCCGACCTGACAAAAGGCAACATAATTACATGATTTCAGTTGCTATTCATGTCGGCAGGCGCCATTCGCCTTTGTTGACTCTTCAGTGCCGTCCGCATGTAGGTGCGTTTGTGCGGGCGTTGCTTGATGACGCAGGAGTCGAGTGCGTGGAGGCGTTCTGGCTGCCGAGGTTGTGGGGCAAATTGCCGATATACGCACGGTTGGTTTTGCGAAAAGTGAAAAAAGGAGTCATGGACGGTAAATCAAGTGGCAATTAATGAATGTCAACATTTGCAAATGTCGGTTATTAATGAGGCACAAAGCAGGGGTCGGTGCCATGTTTTGTTGCAGCGGTACAACAGTGTGTTTGGGCGAACTATAGTCTGCTTCTCACTCTACCTCTTATACCCGTGTTCCTAATCCCTGTCAAAGCTTCCTTCTCGCTCTCTCGCTTTTTCTCTCTTTCTCTCTCATGACACCCAATTTCTTTGATAGCTATGATAAAATAATGTCATTTGCAACTTAATCGATTCTTCGGCTTTTAGTCTGACGCACTTAATCGCCTTCAATTTGCCGAGCTTCAGGGTTATCCGAAAACACTTTAAACGCTGTGAAGACATCTTAATGCAAAAATCCAAATGTTGGCACACAAAACCTCTGACATCAATTGTGATTTTTTTCCGGCGCATCCGCATCTCCCAACCACTGCTTCTTCCGCCGTACTCTACTTATAGTTGCTGTTGCTGCTTTCGTTATCCTTGCAGCTGCACCTGTTCTTTTGGCGTTGGCCAAGGCGCTGCAGACACAGTTTAACCGCAATCGCGTCATTATTTTGTATGCGTCGCCAAAGCTTCTACAACAGCAGTCAACAACAACAACAGTAGTGGTGTAGCAGAGTTCACTAAAAATGCATTAAACAGGATCTGCGCTGGGTCTGGGTCGTCGGTTGCTGTCGTTAGTCGGCAATTTAAATGGTTAACTGTTCTGCGCTGTGCGCGCGAGCAGAAAAACTGTTCTCAGCACAAGCGCTTTGGGGCAGGGACTTAGTTTTAACGACGGCTGCCACTGTAAGACAAACACAACACCAATAGCAAGAAGTAGAAAGGCAAAAAGTGACAGCATTATCTCGGCAACAGCAGTTGCGGTCGCAGGCGAATTTCGGCATCAACTCGAACCCTGCGCCCTTAGCAGAAATGAAGTTCAGCACTCAACCTTTTCTGCGGTTTACTGCAACATCAGAGGTTGTTTTTTTTCTTGGTTTTTTTTCTACCAGCTTTTGATTTCAGCTCGTGCCACCATGACGCGCTGGCACGCATGCCGCATGCCACACATCACAACACACACACACACAGCCGTAGCAGTAACACATTGCGCGTGCGCAGCTTTAGAGCAGAATCTCACATACGTCTGACCGATTTTTTCATTCGTGGCAATGCAAAAAGCCAAGAAACCACTTTCGTTTATTTAAATAATTTCGTTATCGGCCGAGGTTGCGGCTGTTGCTTGTGCCACTGCTCAGTTGCAACTGTTGTGGTCTGAGGTGTACGAGCATTTTGTATTATTTGCAGTTATTTATGTTAAAGTGGCTGTATATTGCGAGTGAACAGTGATTCGTTTCGGAGTTTTGAGGCAAACGGTTAGGTTTCTTGAAGAAAATGTGCGGATATAAGATTTAGTTGTACGAGGGTTGCTTCTTTTACTTGCGGCATTAGTGACTAAGAAAAATATTAATAAATGAATACATCAATCCCACTTCAGGTGTCGAAAAACGAAATTCCAAGTGTAGCCAGGTCTTTCTTCACCTGGTATTTTCAACGGTGTGTAGGTCTTCCTCTGCTTGTCCCGGCGGGTACTGCGTCGAATACTCTTAGAGCTGAAGTGTTTTCATCCATTCGGACGACATGACCTAGCCAGCGTAATCCCTGTCTCTTAATTCGCTGAACTAAGTCAATGTCGTTTAATATCTCGAACACCTATCGTTTCATCGACTGCGGTATTCGCTGTTGCCAATGTGCAAAGGAGCATACATCTTCCGCCTTTCTCTCGAAAACTTGTAAAGTCGGCTGATGAGATGTTGCCATGTCCATGCCTCTGCACCAAGCAGGACGGGGATGAGTGACTTGTAGAGTTTGGTCTTGGTTGATCGAGAGAGGAATTTACTTCTCAATTGCCTACAAGCAGGACAGGAGATATTTCTGCTTGCATCTACAAGGTATCAACTGAACGTAGACATCATATAATTCACGAATATTTGGATAGAAAGTACTCTGCAAAGTGGGTGTCGCGCGAGCTCCCTTTTCACCAAAAATAAGGAGTGTTCATGATACGGGGCAGTGTGTGGAGCTGGAACAATAGATGAAACCTGGTTCCACAATTTAACTCTTAAGTTCAATCGATAGTCATCCGAGTGGACTCTACACAATGAACCCGCTCCAAAACGTGAAAAAAGCAACAGTTGGTTGGTAAGGTTATGGCGTCTGTATTTTGAGATGCACATTGACTACCTTGAAAAGGGAAGGACCATCAGCAGCGATTGCATAGTGTTATTGTAACGTTTGGACCGTTTGAAAGAAGAAATCGCCGAAAAACGGCAGCATTTGAAGAAAAGGAAAATTTTGTTACACCAAGCCAATGTGCCAAGTCGCAAGTCAGTTAAAACGATGTCAAAACTCCAAGAACTGGGCTTCGAGTTGCTTGCTCATACATCGTATTCTCCAGATTTGGCCCCTTGCAACTTTTTTCTGCTCCCAGATCTCAAAAGAATCACCGTTGGTAAGAAATTTTCGTCGAACGAAGAGATATTGACCGAACTTGAGGCCTAGGCCTGAACTACAAATAGTACTGTAAAAATGGTGTCGAAAAGTGGGAGAGTTACTATAATCAGTGCATCACCTTTGAACCGCCAAACGCCAAACATTAAATTAAGTTCATCGTTGCACTGTTTTGGTGCGTTGAATCACTCCGACAGTTGTAAAAAACAATCCCGCGAAAGCCTTCGCGTTTTAATTCATTTTTTTTTTGGCCGAGATGAATATTTTAGGTTACTGTAAACAACACAAATAAACTTTTTAAACTTGAAAACTTTTTGCCTGTGAAAAGAGAGCAATTTATTTTGAGCAAATAGCGAAGGGCCTTCAAGGGAAACTAATTTTTATAGCGTCATCTTGAAAGCATCCCTCTGCGCTCGAAAGTCGTCTCTTCGTTGGTTGTGAAAATTAGGAGTTAGGAAGGTATTTTTGAACACAATGCCGTTATAAGCACCACACACAGCTTAATGCAGCTTACATATTTCAAATCTACAAATCTACGTGCATAAGAGTGTATGTGTGTGATAAATGTTTTCTCCTTTCGCCGCCAATTCTTTACGCCGAACGCAAGGATTTGTTTTGCTTGGTCCCCTCGCGTCAGAGTTACTCATACAAATTGCTGTTGCTGTTGTTGTTGTGCCATGTGTTGCATTTAATAACTGTTAAGGCATCAGTTGTGATTGTATTTGTTGCTATTGTTGTGGCCGCCGCAAAACCGTAACAGTTGTTTTTATGCATGCACATTGCGCCGCCGCGTACAACACACGTTGCGGCAACGCGCTGCTCGTAAATGCCTTTTCATCATAATCACTGTGGCAACAACAACAATAACGACAGCCTTAACCACAAACTAAACTGGCACACGTACTAATAGTGCAAAGCAGTGTCTCTTGTTGCATGCGGCTAGTTGGGAACGCAGGGCGTTTGTGCAAGAGTGTGTGTTGTGGGGCAGGCAAGAGATCGCGCGCATACCACGTGCCAATTGCTGAGACGCGTCGGCAGCCGAGACCTGCTGAGTGTCGATTGCAACTGTTGCTGATGGGCACACACACACATACAAACACACTCAAATGAATTGTTGTCATGTGTATTTGTAGGGACACACACTGCTTATTTGTTATTGTTGTCTGCTAGTGCTGCAAGTGCGTGTTGTTTCTGTTATTGTTGGCTAAAACGCACCTTGCCGCAATCTGCAACTGCAAACTCAAAACAGCATCAAAAATAAAAAAATGCGCTGCCTTCAAAGCCACGCATGCGCGCAGAGGCTTAGCTTGGCAAGGGTCCGTCGAGAGTTGACCACAATTTACCGCAACTTATTTTAGCAGCAGCGACATTTTTAATTTTCGTTTTGCACTTATTTTTACTAAATTTGTTTTTTTGGTTCTTGACTTAGCCACGCCGCAAAGTAGTTTTTCTCCGCTCAAAGGACTTTTGATGTGCTTCTATTTAAACGCTCATATTATGTAATTAAAATAGTTTATAGCTTCATTTGGCTGCAGCGCGCTTGTGGCGTGTATATTTTTATTTAGAAATTCTGCAGCAACAATAAATTCTAGTTCAATTGATCGAATGCCTGGCGCAGCATTTGGTTGCAAAGTGCCGCAAAGGGATTGAGCTCCACGAGCTGGAAAAGATTTTGCTTTAATAAAAGTGCGAAAACAACAACAAGTGCATGTGAGACATGTGTACCTGTGTTTTGGCGAAGCTGCTGCCCAAATGCGCCGCGTCCTCGAAATCCTTGCGCGCCGCATCCACATTGTTCTGCTTCCTGTAGAGCACGCCGCGTTGGCAGAGAGCGGTGCATTTCGTGCGCGGTTGTTCGGTGCAAAGTGCAAGCGCTTTTGAGAGATCGGCAAGGGCCTCTGGTGGAAAAATATGAAATCAGTTACAGATGTTCTAAGCTCATTTTTAGAAGATGTGAAGAAAGATACAGACTTAGCAGATATATTATTTGATATATGCACCTCTACCTACCTCTTAATCTTAATAACACTATTGAGCTGTACCTTAGAGTCTATAAGAGAGAAAAGAAAATTGATGCACCCACCTTAGGCTGATGAGCTCGCCGGCTCCGCAGCATCCACTAACATGATAGGACCTGAACCTTTCAACGCGGTGGCTCTTTATGCCATAAATGAGCTGCTTCGCAAGAAAGAACGAGTAGACAGCGAGAGGTATTTGCAACAACTCCAAGGCATGCGCCATGCTATGTTGGGGGTTACAACCACAGCAAGTTTAAATAAGTAAACAACCTCCCTACTCAATTACTCAACTCAGGCTACTTGCAGCATTCCACAATGGCCACTGCAAGCTGAAGAAGCACTTAAATAAGATAGCCCCAGCATGTTGTTCGAATTGCCGGTTCTGCGACAGGGAGCCTGAAACTCCGGAACACCTGCTAATTGGCTGCATAGTAGTCTACAGACGCAGGATAATGACACTGAGATCTATTTTTTCAAATAGGGATCACATCGCCTCACTATCACCTAGTAGTTTATTGGAATTTATCTGACAGTCTGAATCAAGAGTTGATTGAGAACTCCCAACAGAAGACTCCTCCTTGAGCTTGGATATATCCTTGAAAAGGTCACTATGCCTCTTCTCCTCCCCACCATTATATCACTAGCAGGTATGCCGCTAGGAGTAGGTTCCGCAGGACATTTTTCTAAGATTAAGATATCGTCATGAAATTTCCATGTTCTATGGTCGAATCAGGAGGACTGTGTTGTAGATCGGTGTAATCGGACTGTTTCCACGCCCACAAAATCCCATTATGCGAAAAACCGATAAAGTACCATAACCAAACTCCAAATTAAGAAGAGGAACTTGGTACCGGGTGTCCTAGAAGTAAAGAGCCAAAGACATGGTCCCGCCCTCATAAGAGTAGCCTTCTTGTGTCAAAAAAGTGTCAAAATCGGTCCAAAACTCTTCAAGCTCCCAAATATCGACTACGTAGACTTCTGTGCTCATTGCTAACTTTTGTTCGAAAAGTCTGAGATATACTGATGGAATTCGGAGGGTATACTTTAACGATGATGGTATGTCTGTATGTTAAAAGTGGGTTCGATCGAGACAATCTGTCTTAAAAATTATTTGGCTTAGACTTTGGCGCAAGCCTCATATCCCTAATAATATGAATTCCTTTGGTTACATCCGCACTTGGACTACCTTACTTGTTAAAGTTTCTTTGCTAACCTTAACGTCACAATTTACCCTAAATATAATGTGCTTTTCTCGCCGCTAGATGTCGCCGCGTACGGTTATTGTCTGAACTCTGCGCATAGAAAGCAAAATTTACACACTACCTCCTAAACTGTGAAACAGTTTGTGAACCAACGTTTGAAATATTGTGTTGGCAAATCAGTCCGAGTTCGCTAAAAACGTTTATCATATTTTCTGAAAACAAAAAAAAATTATTTATTCCATCAAATACTCACCATCATCCCTGCCGACAAGCCGCAGCGCCTGAGCACGGTTATTGTAAACAGAGGCGCGTGTCGGCGCCACTTCGATCGCTTGCTCAAAGTACTGCAACGCTTCCACCAACTTGCCTTCCTCCGCCAACTTGATGGCGCGCACCTCCAGCGCCTTGGATTGCTGCACTGCTGTACTGTCCGGCTCGACATCCAGTAGGTTGGCGTGCGCATCGGGTCCAATTGCTTGCGCCACACTCGAAGTGAGTTCCAGCGGATTTAATATGGAATCCAGCACTTGCTGATCGTGGGCACTAAGGCACCCGCGTGTTAAGTTTTGTGGCATCGCAATGGAATTTGGTTGTTATCACAGCTCGCGTTTGTGTCAAACTAAAATCGCTGCCGTGTCGGTGACAATAAATACAATAACAAGTAAATTGGTAAACAAATGAGTTAGGCGCCTCAGCTGCCAAGCCGGTAATGCTAATCAGGCGACAGAACTGGTTCGAACGGTTGCGCGGCTCTAATGAAAGCAAGTGCTTTGATTTGGAACCACACACAGCAAAGGTTTCTACACTGCAAGAAATAGTATATATATTAGGGTGGGTAAAAAAATTAGTTGAAAATTTTCATATCTCACTTCCAACGTTTGGGAAAAATATTATTCTTTTATTAAAATATTTGAAATTTTTTTTTTTATTTTTTTTGTCCATAGATTTTTGACGGAGAGTCGATTTGGCGAAGTTCGCAGCAAGTTGGATTGACGTACCTAACGAATGCCTTGGCGCATTTTACGTCGAGCTCTTAAATTGAAAGCGTTCCAAATACAGCTTGGGCAAGAACTGAAGTCGATCGAACTTCCGAAGAGACATCGCTTCGCTCCATGAGTTCTTGATAAGTTCCAAGAATAGCCGATGTTTTTGAGCCAAATTTTGTTCAGTGATGAGACTAAATTTTGGCTCAAGGGGTAAGTAAACAAGCAAAATTGCCATATTTGGGACAAAGAGCTGCACGAAGAGATTCAAGAGCTGCCATTGCCATTCAGAAAAAACAATGTGTGGTGTGGTGTGTTTGTCAGTTCATATTTCTACCGTCATGGCACGATAGATAACCGGCTATTAGATTCCTGAAATTGAAGCTCGTTATCTCGGCCACATTTGGTTTCAACAAAACGGCGCTCCTTCCCACATACCGCATCAATCAATCGATTTATTGAGAGAACACTCTGGTGAGCACGTTTTCACGTTTTTGGCCGGTCGATTGGTCACCAAGATCATGTGGTATCACACCGTTAGACTTTTTTCTGTGGGAATATGTAAAGTCTTAAGTCCATGCGATCAATCCCGCTTTGATTCAGGCCTTGGAGCAAAACGTCACGAGTGTCATTCGCAGTTACCAGTCGAAATGCTGGAAGGAGTCATCGAAAATTGGACTCAAAGGATGGACCATCTGAAACGTCATCGCGGCCAAAATTAAAAGCCAAAGAATGTTCCTTCGAATCACATTAAACATTCCCCATTAAAATTGATGTTCCTGTGCTTTTTCTTTAAAAAGTAGGGAACCTCGAAATGGATCACCTCATATACATATATCGCATTCATTGCTTATCTGCTTCCAAGCCGCCCGCTATGTGCGTTCAAGAAATTGTTGAAAAAATGTTAATTTTTATTTTTTAAAAACAATTTATTAATTTTTCCTTTTTTAATTTGTTAAGAATAATATCTTTGCTTTCTTTTTTCTTACGCTTTCTGGTTTTTCTTCTTTATATTTAGCGGTGTTTGCTTTTATATTTTTGTTCTTCTGTTTTTTTCTTCTTGCTGTTGGGTTATGTTTGTAAATACCAAGAACAATGTTGTTGTTAATAATAATTTTGTTGTTGCTTGCTTGCATTATACAGGATTTTTGCGTTTTTCTTCTATCCTTTTTTGATGAAATATTAAATCAAATAAATGTAATATCAATTATGTTTAGTAATTATCATTATAATATAATTCGGTAATAGTAAATCAGCGCTTTATATTTATATATTTATATATGTATATATATATTTATACTATTTTTTAATAAGTTTTAATTTATATATATGTGTATATATATATTTAATTTTTTATATTTACTTCATTGCTATGTGAATGCTTTACTTTTTGCTAATTTATTTATATTTTTTTCTTACGAATATAATTTTTTCTTTATTTTATTATTTATTATATATTTAGTAAATATAATCAGCAATAATTTAATTTAATTTCAATATTAACTTTAAAATACAGTTTTAATGAAATTAATTAGCTTTATTTAATGTTTAACTTTTTGAATTCTAAATATTTAGCCATTTCTAGTATTACTGCTCATTTCATAGCTTACATATGATGCACTTATATAGCGATTTTAGATATATTTATTTATATATATATGTTTATGTGTGTATATTTATATTAAGCTATATATACGTGTAATTAAATTCTTGTAATTTACAGAACTGCCAAATATTTTTACAGATTTTTATATTTTTAATTTTTATAAAAACATTTTCATTGATTTAATTATTATTTTTTATATTCACGCAAATATTGGGGTTAAATAAAATGTTTAGTGTGTAAAATTTAATAAAAGGGAAGCAAGAAAATTAGAAAAAATGATAAAAAAAGACACAAAAGCAAAAGTTAACACAAAAACAAATATATAAATAAAAAATAAAACAAAATTTTAATTGAAATAAAAAATAACGAAAGAAAACTCAAAAGAAAAAACAGAACTAAAATAAAAACATTAAATTAAATTTTAAATAAAATACAAAAAAAACTCATAATTAAAAAACAAAAAAATTAATTAAATTTTAATTGAAATGAAAGTAAAAATAACTGAAACAATTTTTTTTAATAAAAATCAACACAAAAGCAAAACCAAGTATAAAAAACAGAAAAAAATATTACTAAATTTTATTTGAAATAAAAATAACAAAAATAAGAACAAACAAACAACCAAAAAAATTAAATAAAATAAAAACAAAAACAAACATGAAAAGCAGAAAAAATTTTAAATAATTTTTTATTGATATAATATAAAAACAAAGGCAAAAAATAAAAAAGTATAAATTAAAAACAAACAAAATATTAAAACGAAAACAAGCATAGAAAAAACATGAAATGAAATTAAAAATAACAAAAATAAATTTTAATTGAAATAAAAATTAAAAAGCGAACAACTAAAATAAAAAAATTAAATTAAATTTTAATTGAAATGAAAATAAAATCAAAAGCAAAAAACAAAAAAAAAATAAAATAAAAGCAGAACAAAAATAATAAAAAAAATTTTGTTTAATTTTAATTAAAAAAAAAATAAAAAAGCAGAAAAAGAAACAAACAATAAGGCACAAAAAAAGTTTGTTTGTAATAAAAATAACAAAAAAAAATTTAAAAAAAAATTAAGAAAATTTAAAACGGAATTTTATTTTGAAGATTGTGTTTTACTAGCAGTTGTAAACTAAATTGCTTTTGTTATAAATTTTTTTTGTTTAAATATCGGTCTTTTTGTTGCTATTTTGTACACATACATATCTAGCGCATCAAAAGGGCTAATCATAAATATTATTTGCTAAATTAAATGTAGCTTTGCCTTACAACTGCTATTTATATTACATTATATATACATATATATATATATATAATATAGAGTTTTATATGATACATACATATATTAAATTAATGTAATATATTAAATTTGCTATTGCTCTCAGGCTTGCTCATTTGCTGTTACTATGACCGCTGCAAGCATTGTTGCTGCATCATAGCATCATGTATGTAAGTGATGCTATGCGCTTTGTTTTCAGTCGCTATATGCTACATAAGCTTATATACTTATGATTATAGGCTTGCATTTACGCGTCTATTTAACTAAATGTGTTAATATTAGAGCGTGTCGATTTTCAGGGAGTCAAAAAAAACAAATAAAAAATAAACGGAAAAGTCGAGTATGCGGAAAATATTCTACGGAGCATTCTGAATAATAGTGCATAAGAGACTAAACGTGTGAAATCGGTTTTGAACAAGTTATTTTAACATTTATATTTTAAGGCGAAGCTTTTTAGGGATCATAAAAATTTGTTCGTCAGTTTTTGAGATATGCGAATGAACTGTTATTTCTATTCTTATTATTTTGTATTTTGATGTTCTATTGAACATTTGACGGAATTGATACGATTTGGCCAATTACTATAGCATATACATATGTATCTCCAATTAGGGGCAGATCCAAAGTAGAGTTTTGGGGAGAACTATATAATTTTGTACTTGATTTGAGAATGTGTAACTGTGAACATTTTTTATAGCATAAAGTCAATATGGTCCCGCAGTTACCAACCACCAACCACCATCTACCCGCGGTTCCGCCCCTTTCTCCAATACAATCGATTATTCAGATTTTTTAAACTTCGCCTTAAAATCGCTTACACGAAACCGGTTTTAGACCCATAGTCGCATAGGTTTTTTGTTTAGTTTGAGCCGTAGAACATTTTCCGCATAGGAAAATTTTTAGAAAAAAAATCGACCCGCTTTAATGTATATGTATGTACATATATGCAAGATTATGTTGTTGGTGCATGATTTTTTATTGTTTGTTTTTTTTTCTCTTCTGGTTTTTATTTTTATTTTTATTTTTGTTGTTTTTGTTTTTATTATGTTTGTTGCTGTTTTTATTTTTGTTTTAACTTTTCTTATTTTTGTTGTTTTTTTGTTTTTATTTTTATTTTTGCTTTTGTTATTTTTGTTGTTGTTTTTTGGTTTTGCTTTCATTTATGTTTTTTGTTTTTATTTTTATTTGTTTGCTTTTGCTATGTCAATAAATGCATTTGCCCATTTAAATATGTTTTTTTTATTATTAATTGTTGCAATGTGTTTTTTTGTTGCTTTTTATTTGCATTGAGAATTGTTGGGAAATTGCTTATCTTTCTTTTATTAATTTATAATGTATGTCATAAATTGTCTAAATGTAGCGATTGCATGTCATTTTACATATGTAATTATGTGACTATATGATAGTAAGTATATGCATATATATATGTATAGACATAGTATTTATATATTTAGCACAGAATTAGAGTATTTTACATATTCATACAGTTCAGTTTAATATTTAGTTGTATTACTAGGTTGCCACGTGATATTACTTATACAAGTTGTGTTTTTTTGTTATTGTTGCTTAATTTAGTTTAGCTTTTCTTAGTGCTTGATTCTAACGGTTGGCCATACGTGCATTTCCGGCTGCCACTTTGCACACCTTACACACTATATGTCTTATATCGGTAAATATATTAAAAGTTATATAACTAAGTATGTATATTACAAATGCATAGTGCATACTACATATATGTATATATAAGTATTTATATACAACACCTGTTTTGTTTGTATGCTAAAATTAACCTCTCATGCATGCGAAAATTCAAGCAGTGCTCCGCTCACGTGCTAATATAAGCGTCTTCACAATTTTTCAATAAATTTCTTGTACGAGATTTTATTTAGAATTCTCTTCTTTTTGCTGCTCTAAGCGCTCTTCAGAATTTTGCTACATTTCCTTGCATTTTTTCTTTTCGACTTATTTTCTGCTTTTCTCCTTTCAGCTCTTTTTTCTTTACATTTCCTTTCCTTTTTTGGATTTTTTCTTACATTCGCCTTCAAGCTCTCATCTTCATTCTTCCATATTTTTTTGTACGCGATTTTTGTTAAATTTTTTTGCTTTTCTTTTCGCTAAGCACACTCCATAACTCTTTTACATTGTCTTTTACGATACTTTTAAGACTTCTTTCCTTCTTGAAGCTCTCTTCATATTTCCTCTACATATTATTGAATGTTTTTTAGACTTCTTTTATCTTTTAAGCTCTCTTCATAATTCTGCTACATTTTCTTGCACTTTTGATTTTAGACTTCTTTTCTATTTTTCCTTTAAGCTTTTTTTATATTTCTTCTACACTTTCTTGAACTCTTTTAGACTTGTTTGCTTTTTTTCTCCTTCCAAGTCTCATTTTCATTCTTCCACATTTTCTACTTTACGATTGTTTTAGAACTCTCATCAGTTTTCTGTGCTAAGCTCTCTTCACACCTCATCTACATTTTCTTGCAATTTTTTTAGACTTATTTTCTTCCTGAAGCTCTCTCCATATTTAATTAATTTTCTTGATTTTTTTAGACTTATTTTCTTCTTTTCTCCTTTAAGCTCCCATTTTAATTCTTCTAAATTTTCTTGTTCGAGCTTTTTTTCATAATTTTCCTCTCTTTTCCGCGCTAAGATCTCTTCGCAACTCATTTGCATTTTCCTCTAATTTCTATTTTTTAGACTTCTTTGCTTTTTTTCTATTTTAAGCTAACCTAACTTCTGTTGTTTGCAACAATTTTTCAATTTCAATTCTTTTCAAATATTTCTCCTAAAACCACTACAAGCACAATTTACTCACATTCACATACAATGCTAATTTGTTGGCAAACGTTTCTACATACACACACATTTGCTGCTTTTAATTATAATTAATTTTTAACGTTATGCCAATAGTAAATGATTATAATTTAACTTGCCGTATCAATAGTTAACAAAATTTTATATTTAATTTTAATTCAATTTTTTAATTTTAAATTTAATTTTAATTTAAATTTCGTAACATTTTCTTCTAATTACATATATTTAATTAATGCTTTCTTTGGTAAAACAATCTTTAAGTTATTAAGTTTAGAATTTTTTCCTTGTAAAATTGCAACTATCAAATGATGTTTCATGATTTTTCAAAATTTTGAAAAGTCCTAAATATATTTGAATAAGACTGCTATTTGGAGCACTAAAATTTTATTTAAAATTTATTTGGTTTTTTTTAATTGCTTTACAAAAAAAATTAGAAAAAATCAGTTTTTAAAGAAATATTACTGAAGCTGGAGTTAACATTTCATTGACAAAAACAACGAGACGAGAGGTTGAGTGCATGCAGGACTTTATGCGTAAAAGAGAGCGTGACAATATCAATAGGAAAGAGAAATAATAACTGAGAAAGACAGGCAACTAATAATAGAGACCCATGAGACAAAGTAATGGTTAAGAGAGAGAGACGAAAACCTGAATGGGTTTCTGTAATTGGTTAATACTGCGTAAGAGGGAGAAGGAGCGACAGTAACTGAAACAAAGACGGGCTACTAAGAGATTGCTAACCGCCTCCAAAGAATAATACAGAGCGAGCAATGAGACAAAGTAATGATTAAGATATATGCAGAAACTACGATGGATTTCTGTGAGAGTGAAGGTTGTTAATACTGCATAAGGGGGAGAGATAGTGACAATAACTGAAATATCGATTGGTTCCCAGGCGCTTTCCATCCGTGAATTTGACTTTTATCGGTCGTATTGTATAGCGGTTATATGCTATATTAGACCGATCTGAACAATTTGCCTTTGATAAAAGTCTGTGCCAAATTATGTTAAAATATCTCGATAACTGAAAAAGTTTTCCCTATAAGAACTTTATTGTGAACGGTCCGAGCAATTTCTTGCCAAACTTTGTGAAGATTTAAGGTCAAATAATAATTTTCCATAGAAATACTTAACTCCGGACATATATACATATTTATATTAATCAAAATAATTAATAATCATAATTGTTTCATGAAGAGAAGCATGATTTCCTGCACGCAGTGTGCCTCGGTCTGCTGAAGATTATTTCTAATATATTATAAAAGCCGAAAGTATTTACAGCAGAAAATAAACGTACAGCAAAAGTTTCAAGATTAGTTAGTTAGTTGTAGTTAATGTAAGAGAAGTGTTGGCAGGGTGGTTTCTTTAAACTTTTTTTTGATATAAACGCGTGCTTTGCTGTCTGCGAATGATTACGCGGCATAGCATTGTAGTTTTCGCACGCTACATATGCGCAGAAGGTTGCGTGCATTGCTTTGAGAAGCGCATAA
Source organism: Bactrocera tryoni (assembly GCF_016617805.1). Lineage (NCBI taxonomy): Eukaryota > Metazoa > Arthropoda > Insecta > Diptera > Tephritidae > Bactrocera > Bactrocera tryoni. The sequence goes on from NC_052503.1 coordinate 76,559,192, forward strand.
AATTTAAAAAAATTTCAATATTTTGCTGCTGTTGCAGTTTCAATATTTTTTTTGAAAAAAAGAAAATTAAAAAATATTTTTGAAAATCCGAATTTGAAAATTTTTTTTTTAAGTTTTTTTAATTTTTTAAATTTTTTTTTGAAAAAAATTTTAAGTTTTTTAATTTCTTTTTTTGTTTTTTTGAAAAAATTTTAATTTTTTGGTTTTTGTACATTTGGCAAAAAGTTGCCAATTTTTTACTACCTTACTTCTGCGCCTAATTCCTTATTCAAATATATTTTCTTTGCACTAGTTTCACCTAATAATGTTTTTTTGTTTCAAGTCCGAATTTACTCGTTTGCTGTTTTTTGCATTTATTTCGCCACTAATTTGTCTAGTTTAGCAAAGCGTTGCTATTGTACAGTTGCGGTGTTGCAACTGATCGTGCTGTTCCAACTAAGCTTGGCGTTGCAACTAATCTACACGTTGCAATTAATCTATCATTCTTGATGTTGCAACTAATCTTGCTGTTCCAACTAAGCTTGGCGTTGCAACTAATCTAGGCGTTCTTAATGTTGCAATCAGTCTTGCTGTTGCAAAAAACCTTGCTATTGCAATTAATCTTGCTTTTGCAGTTGCAGCAAGTCTTGATGTTGCAACTAATCTTGCTGTTGACAGTAATTTGGTGTTGTAATTAATCTTGCAATTATTCTCGCTGTTGCAACTAGTTTTGCCATAGCAATTAAACTCGATGTTGCAACTAGTTTTGCCGTAGCAATTAATTTCGACATTACAATTAATCTTTCCCTTGCAATTAATCGGGCTGTTGCTAATAGTCTTTCTGCTCTTATCAATTTGGTGTTGTTGGTGCAGCTAATCTTGTTGTTGCAATCAATATCGCAGTTGCAACTAAACTTGCCATGGCAATAAATCTTGCTTTTGTTATTAATGTGCCTGCTGCACTTGATCACGCTTTTGCTCCTAAACTAGCTGTGACAATAAAGCTTGCTCTTGCAATTAATCTTGCTGTTGTTTTTAGTATTGTTGCTGCTGCTGCGCCTGCTTATCGCGCCCTGTCGGCTATTTATTTTGCATTACTCTAATTTAACGATTGTTGTTGTTTTAACTTTGTTTTACCTTTATCTCTAATGCCAATCAACCTCATTTGTTGCATGTTGCATGTGTTTGCTACATTTGTTCATTTGATTTGCGATTACGTTAAGCTTCGCGTTGCTCCTCTGCTGTCTGCCTCTTCTACTGCTTTGATGCGTTGCATGCGTTTTTGTTTAAGATGTATGTACGTACGATAGTTTTTTTGTTTTTTTTTCTTGTTGATAAATGTATTTTAGCGGTTTTTTGGTTAATGTTTATAACTCGTTTACCATGTGAGAGAGATACCTTGCAATTACATATTAATTATATAATATTTGCTTATAGCTTTTGGCTAAATTGCGTTTATCTTTGGTTACTTTGGCGATTTGCTTAAAAGATTTGCGTTTTGCGAAATTTGCTTGTTGTTGCTTTTTGGTTTTTACTTTTGGTTGTTGTTTTTTTTTTGTTTTTGAAAGTGCAGTGCGTAGTTGTACTAAAATTTGTATGTGACTTTAATTTATGGTATTTACGTTATGTTCTAATAGCGGTTTCTAATTGTAACACCATTGACTACGGTCTACGGTTATTCACATGAAATTCTGCTTTTGCTAAACCTTGCGTATAGTTCGTTCGTTCGCTCATTGCTAATTGTTTACGTTTATTATTAACTATTTTGTAGACTATGTGCTATTATTTGCCTCACATACTAATCGGGGGTACAAGTTGTTGGTGCTTTCTAAGGAATATTCAATTAATATTTTTTTGTGATTTTTCTTATGCTGCTGCTCCTCCTTTTGTGTGTGTGGGTGTGTGTGCCTGTGTTTGTCTGCTCCTAAACGTTTAATTATTTATTTACTTAATTTTGAGGTTAGGTTGTGTTGGTGTGTTTACTTTTGGTTGCTATAGTACATACATATCATCGATATTGTTTTCTTCTGCTACTGCCATCTCAGTGTTGCACTTAATTATTGGCTTTAGGTGGGCTTCTTTCTATAAATATTTTTTTTAAATTTTTTCTGTGGCATATTTTGCGTTTGGTGTTGCAACTCAGTTGCAGCATTTTCTAATAGGTATAACTGTTAATTTGCGTTTCTTCAACCTTTTACATTGTTGCTGCAATTTTTTAGTTACATACAAACACACAAAAATCGCGCAAAGCATGCTAAACACATGCTTATGTACTATACATATAAAGCTGCCTGCATTTACAACGTATATGTATGTATGTGAGTGTCAAGCGTGGTGTCGTTGTGTGTTTGTGTGAGTGTAACTGTTTATAACTGTAAAAGCTTGTAGTTTCACAAATTAGTTGCTTACACACAAATAAACTGAGCACAGCATTTATTTCCTGGCGCCTGTTGGTATGCTACACTTAGTGTGCGCGCTTTCTAACGCTGTTCGAAAGCACTTATTAGAAAGTAGTAAGTCAAAAAAATATATTTACACACATACATAGCATACATGTTTGTGTATGTGTGTCGCATAAAGTACAGAATTTTGGCCTTGAGTGTGCAATTTGTGGCACACAAAATTACAATTTAACATACAAACTACAGTTAACTGATATATACATGACATACGTACAAATACAATTAATTACACAATACAATGCAGTTTTACAAATACATAAGTAAGAGTGAATTTAATATAGACTACATACATACATAAATAGAGATAGTAGAGACTAGTGTTGCAACTATGTATATGCGTGCCTTTGTATATTACTGCTTAAAACATACATATATATTTTAAATTAAATTATGGTTAATTCATAGGCTATGTGTTGTATTAGTATAGGTGTTACAGTTTTGTGGATTGGTTTGAACTGCAGTGTTGTTGTTGTGTTGGTTTGGTACTTGCTATGGGTTGTTTTGGTATTTCGGTGTATTTTTATTTTTATTTTTTTTAATAAGATCGGAAGAGCACATTTTTTTAAATATTTTTTGAATATTATTAAAAATTTTTGAAAATATTTCATTTTATTTTTATATTTTTTTTTAATTTTTTTATTTTAGTTTTTTTGAAATATTTTTTTTTTAATGTTTTTATATATATTTTTTTTAATTTTTATTTTTTTTCTTTTTTTTACATTTTTTTGTAAAAAGTGTTGGGGTTTTACCATTTTTTTGTTGTTTGGATTTTAGTTTATTGTTGTTTTTGTTCAGTTTTCTGGTTTGTTTGTGTTGCTTTCGAGATACTCATTCGTGTAAAAGTGTTTACAGTGTTTGTTGTTGTGGCAGTGTTTTATTGATACGAATAAATTTGGAAGTTTAAATATGCAATAAAGCAAAGTGCTCAACAGCGCAGGTGTAAAGCAAGAGTTTCCAATGCTGCATGAGGTTTCGGTGAAAGCTTTAGTTAGCCCATTTCATCGAGTTTATGCGTCGTACTGGTGTTTAGCCTCAACATGGAGTTTAGCGTACAAATGATGATCATTAAATACACTTACACGGCACTTTTAGGTGCTTTTTATAGAGTTCATGTTGGGGCGCTAACTCGAGTTTATGCCTTATATTGGTGTTTAACATAAACACGGAGTTTAAAGTATAAAATTTATCACCTAAATCGTATTGAACAGCACTTTTAGGTGTCTTCTTAGAGATTCAACTTGTTTTTAAACTTAAGTTTAACTTTCAGACTGATGTTTAGCATAAACACTGGGTTTATTGTATTAATCGTAATACCTAAATCGCATTTAACAACACTTTTTGAGATCTTCATAGAAATTAAACTTTTTTTAACAAAAAGCGAAACACTTTTAAACAAGTTGGCAACGCTGTCGCCTATTTCCACAATTGACAAACCTTCCTTACAACATTTAACCCTAAAGAACTCAGTCTAAACTAAAATTTTCTTAAATTTCCTGTTGAAAATACAAAACAAGTGCTGTTAGCACTCAACCTAACATAAGCTCGGCAACCTTAACATGGCGCGTTGGACGCCTCCTCATACTTGCTGCTGCTGTGAACGTGATTTTAAGCGTTTGAAGCATTTAAAGCTGACCATAAAACACTAAGCACAAACATCTAAAAAACATAGACGAGGCGGAAGCAAAAATAAGCTGTTAAATGTCTCTACAACTTGGCTGAGTATCTCGTGTGTGTGTGTGGTGAAAATTGCAAATAATACAATTTAGCGTGTTGGTGTACAAAAGCTAAAAATTATAACCGTTTAAGCACACAAAACATTTTTTTTTTTAATTTTTTTTAATATTTTTTTCTATGATCGGAGAGAGAGAGATAGAGAGGAGAAAAATTTTAAGCGATACTATGAGAGCGCGGGGTACTAAGATGGAACGCGTAGGCGGGGGTATTGTAGTGAAACGAACGGCGGCGCTATGCAGATAGTTAATTGTAAGTTGTTGCTAGAATTGGACTATTGCGTACAGGAATTGCTAAGTGTTTCTTTTAACGCGTGGAAGTTACACAGTTTGCACAATTCAAAATTATAGACTTTATTGTTGTTCCATGCATGGTTACTATTGTTGTTGTTGTGTAGAGTTGTTGTTTCAATTTTGTTGTTCATGTTGTTTGTACCATGTTGCTATTGCTGTTATTGTTGTTGTTACTGCGTTAAGTAATTAATTTTACAAGCATACGTTTCTTTGTTGTTGGTGGTTAATTTCGTTAGCAATTTCTCAAATTCGTTTGGTTTTGTTTGTTTGTTTGTTGGTTTTCCTTTTGTTCTTTTTTTACTGGTAAACGGAATTATAATTCGTTTTATTGTAATGTGTTTGTTGTTGGTGATGATGGGCTTGTTGTTGTGTTGTGTGTGCTGATGACGGTGGTGGGGCGTGTTCACGTTCGGAGTCGCGCTCTCGCTCATACTCACGTTCGCGCGCGTAATCACGCTCACGATCACGCTCATACTCGCTATGGCGTGCATCACGTGGCAGCTCGCGCTCATACTCAGCGTGACGCGCATCACGTGACAACTCACGCTCATATTCACGCTCACGTGCGGCATACTCACGTTCACGCGCATACTCCCGATCGTGTTGGTAATCACGTGCACGTTCGTGCGCATAATCACGCTGCCGTTCACGCTCGTGCTCCAACTCACGGCCACGTGCGCGTCCGTGCTCGCGTTCGTGCTCGTGCTCATGCTCACGCTCGCGCGCATCAGCATGTGCACGCTGGCGCTCATGTTCACGCTCTTTCGCGCGATCGCGTTCGCGCTGTGAGTCTTTGCGTTCGAGGTCGCGCCTCTGTTCGTGTTGATGTTGTTGTTGTGATTTTTGTTGATTCACCGATGTTTGGCGCTGTAAGGATGACTGATTGTGTTGCTGATGTTGTTGTTGTTGTGAATGTGATTGTGTGGTGCGCGTGGGTGTGTGCTCACGTGACGTTGGCGCTGATGCTGTTGGTGTTGCTGTTGTTCTTGTAGTGGCCGCGGCGCGCGTGCGCTCGCCTGGGGTCAGTCTTTGACGTTGCTGCTGTTGTTGTTGTGTACTTTTTGTCGGTGTTGTTGTAGCTGTAGTGGGTGTTGTACGTTGTTGGTAGTGTTGTTGTTGCTGTTGTTGTGTTGGACTTCTCGTGTATTGGGCGCTCGTCGTCTGCGCTGGCATCCCCGTGCTCGCTTGTGTAGTTTGTGGCGTATGCGTTCGCGTCGTTATGTTGGTTGTTGTTGGTGTCGTTGTTGCGTTGGCAACATGTTGCTGCGTCGTTGGCTGCTGATGATGATGCGGCGCCAGCGTTGTGTGTGTGTGTGCGTGTGTCGCCGTTGTTGGCTGATGTGATGGATGGTTGATGGATTTAATGTTGAGTGGCAGTGGCGGTGGATTTTTAGCTTTTGTTAATGGTATTGGTGTTGGCATTGGTTTTGGCGTTGTCGTTAAATCGATACCCCATTCGAATAGGAACTCGAGCTTTTGTCGTTCCAGTGGGTCCTCATTAGCCGGCAGGGCAAGCAAATGTTAGGCTTCTAAAAATATAAGCGCTGTTGGTTTTGGTTCCAGATTCGATTTTTTCGCTTCGACAACTAAGAAGGTTATGTCGGCCTTTTCGCGATTCGAAAAGCATTCGGCTATCAGGCGGGCAACCTCCTGAAGAAAACATGAGTTTATATATGAAATTCATTATATTTGCACCCAGAATTTACCTGGTGATGTAGACCCTCGACTTTGTTGCCGTCCACCTCCAGTATAAGTTGCCCGACTTCGAGGCCGCCCGCTTCGTATGCTGCACCGTTTTCCTAAACCACGAAACGCATTGCAAATAACAGTAAGTTTTTACAGTTCAGAGAGTTGAGATACAATGGTTACTCACATGGATATTGATTATCCTTGGAAGCGGATGTTTTGTGTTAGCACCACCTTCGATAGCAATACCTAAAATTGGTTTAGTTTTCTTAACAGTAATGTGTAAGTTGCCTCTATGATCAGGTACGACGTTTGGATTGTGTTCATGTGTTTGTTCAGTCGTTGAACCATTTTGCTCGGCCGAAAGGCGTTGCATGGACTGTAAAGGTTAGCAGAAAAAGCAAACAACCAATTTTGATAAATATATTTTAGACTTCTTAAGGCAGGCATATATATATATATATATACATACAGTAAACATATATATATATATATACAGTAAATTATACACATTTAAAGGTTGCCGCAATCAACAGTTAGTTACTTGGTCGTTGGCGTTTAAAACGTCAAAAAGTAGAGTTAAATTTAAAGCACATGGACTTATATATTCTAAACCACGAGGAAGACAGACAAAGGATTTTCACATTGAAAAGTTAAACCATATTTACAAATTGTACAATTTCAAATATATTTTCTAGTATATTGAAGGGTAGGTAAGGTTAGATTGGCAGTTTATACATGAAAGGTTTGTATTTGATTGTAAATCCGGTGATTGAACTCTAAAACAGCTAAGCAGCTCATCTAGTGCTGGGGGAGTGGCTCAAAAATGTTACAGTTATCTGAACTATAGATAAACGAGGATTGCACCGCGGCCTTGGGTCTATTGTGCCCTGAAATATAAGCTAAGCCAATCTATATTTTCTTGAAAAAGGTGCTCTTGAGCGGCTGTAAAATTGTATGAAACTTGGAAGTTAAATAGTTTAGGTTAGATTGGGTTAAGTTAAATGGTCGCACCTAAAAAGGGGTCCTCATTTGGTTAGCTTATAACGCCTGTCCTTTATGGAACTAACTAAAACTAGAACTCCTCTATACATTTTTATAAGTAATGCCTTACCAAAACTATTATTTTGAGTCTTCGGAATTTTTTTCTTGAGTATTTCATATATAATGAGATTTGTTTAAACAATTTTTTTTAATTTTAAAGCAGTTTGGATTCGACGCTTACTAAAATATCACATCTATACTTCTCAAATGGGTCCAACCGCATTCTCACGATGTTGCTTTTGTCGCTCATAATTAATTTTCATACTGATTCAGCGTTTTCTAAAATATTTCTATTACTTTCCTTTACTTCTTTAGCACTATAATGTTAAAAAAATTTATGCGCTTAACTATATCCATGTCGCCGCAGAGCTCATACAATTCGTGGTTCCAGTCTCTTTGATATTCTTCGCTCTCCCAAGCGGGTCTAAAGATCTTGCAGAGAATAGTTGTCTCGAAAAATTAGGTGATTTCTTATCTCAGTTCGTCAGCGTCATCTTCTATACGAAAGACATGACCTAGCCAGCGCATTGTTAGATGTAGTTAACTAAATTCATTTCTCTACGCCGACTCTCATGCAGTTCGTGGTTCCATCTTCTTCGACATTCCTTGCTAATGCGAACGGCTCCAAAGATAAAGTATAATTCTTCTTACATTGACGAAGGGGCACGGGAGGAAATCACCCTGTCCTAAATCGGGTCTGGTATCAAACGGCTCGTGGAGATATTTCTCGATTTTAAAGGAGCTGATTATTGTGCTCAGCCTAATATTGCATCACTGCATGAGTTTCGTTGGGATACCAAATTAAGACATGGCGTTGAATAGACAACTTCTCTCAGTGCTTGAATCAAGCGTCTTCTGTAAGATTTGTTGTATTGTGAAAATCTGGTTTATGGTGCAGTTGGCAGGTCCAAAGCTACAAAGATAAAGTTCAACCAGTTTTTTGTAATGTCCCTCAGCTCCTCCACACAATGCGATCAAAAGAACATTATATGCTGTGTTAAGAAAGCTGGGCAAGCAATAATTGGCGCTGACTGGGGATCTCTCTTCATATGTATGTATATATTCACACTTATCACCTGCAAGATGCGCCTTTCCAGCTCTGCTGTTGTCTCGTTAGATTGTGGGTGCGGGTTCTGCTTCTTTCGACGCAGCACCGAGCATAAGCGACACGGTCCCTTCGTATTTCCTCCAAATTCCCACAACTAAATCAAACTAGTTTGAGCGACAAATGTGTCCTCGTGTGGACACAGCCTCCAAAGGCTTCTAAACTCATAATATTTTGAGATATTGAAGTAATTTTAAGAAAAGAGCAAATCTGCCTTTTGATTCGTCTCCAACTCGCTACAGTCTCTAACGGCTTCTAAACTGTAATATTGTAAGAATTTGAAGTAATTTCAAGCAAAGAGCAGATCTGCCTTTTGATTGGTTACAGTCTGACTTTTACGCTCACTATATGAAAACATGCTCTCTATACGAATACCCGCTCCCTAAAGAGCACTCATTTGTGAGCAAAAACACCGTGTGAGTATCGCATAAGCAGTTTTCTTTAGAGGAAAAAGTTCAGTGACTATTGTGCTGTTATGTTGCGAGAGATTGAGATCGCTTACTAACTTTCATTTTCTCTTCTCCTGTTAATTCCTAACTCAGGGTTATGCAACAAATAGAAAAAATGCATTACAAGTATTTGGTAGCTTATAGTTAATAATTTCGTATGTGTTTCGGGTGTGGTATTCATTGTATGTAAATAAGTAAAATAAGTAAATTGACAAAATAATGGAACTAGTTAGTAAAACTGAGTTACTAGTTAACTAATATAGGTGAGAATTTGGCTAAGTTAGTTAGTTAGCAGGCAGCAAAATCAGTAAACAAGGAGCATAAGTATTTATATTACGTTTCGATAGAGTAAATAAGTTATAACAATTGGGTGTACTGCAAGGCTAACGTATAAAAATCCAAAAAATTAAAAAAAAAAATTAAAAAAATAAATAAATAATTAAATAAATTAAGGTTGCAGTGAAATTTTTGGAATTTCAGTTGAAAATATAGGGATGCAAACTGAGTGAGCTGTGTAGAAAAGAGAGAGAGAGGGCGTTGAGAGCGAGAGCGCACGAGAATTGTAGACTGCAAATGAGTTTTGGCTGAGAATGAGAGTGAACAAATGAGACGCGTTGTTGAGAAACTTATTGAGAATCGTATAAATATATTATTGAGTTATGCTTGTTTTCGTTTGTGCGCTGAGTTGTGAGTGTGTTGAGCGTTTGTATGTATTTTGCAAATGTTACAATGGCTTTGCATTTTTTTATTTCAAATTTACTATAGCGTCAATTTGTTTAAAAAAAATATGTTTTCTAATTGAAATTGCACGCGCTAAATTGCCTTGTTTTCGAGCGAGTAGCTTTGCATATTTTTTATTTATATATATTTTAATTTGCTATAAATGCAACAAATGAATATTCGAAATGAGCATAGAAAAAATAATCAACACTTAACGTTCTTACCACCATTTTGGCTTGCGCGCACTCACCTGATGTCTGCGTACACCTTTGTCGCCCAACAGTGTGCCTCCCTCCTCCTTCATATCGAAACTTCTCGAAAGTTTTGTGGCCAACTCCTAGTTTTTATTATTGGTTGTCAATTTCGGAAAATTATTTGTGTACGAGTTGCGTATTCAAAGCCAATCGGTTATTTAGTTCAATTTTGCATTTGTGTGAAAAATTGTTTGTTTTGATTTTGTTTGTTTTTTGGTTTTTGATTTTTGTTTTAAGGCAAATTGCAGAGTGAGCAAACATTTGAAGATAAAAAGGTAATAAAGAAATAGTTTTGCATAAGAATCGGTGTCTTGAACAAAAATAGTTTTTTTTCAATAATAATGCATTGCTTGAGTAAAAGTTTGTAAATTGAATGCGTTTTACTCGTCTTCTTTGATTGAACTTTTTGTAAAAATTTGCAGTGGTTTCGAGACTGAAAACTTGTTCTTCGGTGTTTGTTGCAACATATAGGTATGTAAGTATGTATGCTTGCATGGCTAAGTGTAAGAAGAGGTTTGCGCAAATGTTGTACGAAATGCGTCGGACCAAAAGCGCGAAGACTGAGGAAAAATATACATATAAGCTACATATAAAGAAATATATTTTTTCGAGTAGAAAAAACAGTTCGAATAAACAAAAAAATATTTTTTTTCAAATAATAAAAATAAAAAATGTTTTTTTCGATTAAATTTATTTCAAATAAAAATAAATATATTTTCTTTAAAAATATTTTTTTTTCAAATAATAAAAATAAAAAATGTTTTTTTCGATGAAATTTATTTCAAATAAAAATAAATATATTTTCTTTAAAAATATTAAAATTTTTTCAATATTAATTTTCCAAATTTTCCAAATTTCTTAATTATGTAATAATTATTAAGTATCTATGTATATTGCTAAAATCTTTCCTAAATTAAATTAATTTGAAAAATTGAGCTAAAGCTTTAAAATGGAATGAACTAAATAAATTTAAATTTCCGAAATTACATTCAAATTGAAAATTTAATAATGAAAATTTGAAATATTAATAAAAAATATTATTTCAATTAAAAAAATTAAATTAAAATTATTAACTTTTAATTAAGAAAATTATCTAAATCGATTACTATAACTGAAATTAGAAATTCCGAAAAATTTAATTTTTCTTCTATAAATTATTTAATAATTAATAATTATTTTAATCACCATAATTTTCCGAACATGTTTTTTTGAAGTTGTTTACAAATCTGCCCTATTAAGTTAAATTAATTAAATTTGGAAAATTAAATTCAAGTTAAAAATTGTACAATGAAATTTAAAAAAATTACAAATATTAATTAAGTAAAATTTATATCTTAACTAGTTTACCTGAACAATATAAAACTAATATTTATTTTGCCTAGAAATTTAATTTGGAAAATTATGTAATTATTAAAAATTACTTAAGTAAAAATTTCGAAGATTAAATTTAAAAATAATTTTAAGTTTTAAAAATTAAAGTCATGCTTGGAAAATGAGTAAAAGAAGTTAAAAGTAAAGCAAAATAAAAATTTTATGAAAAAATTAAAAAATAATAGATTAAAAAAATATTTTTTTTTTATTGTCAATCAATTATTAATTTACAATGTGTTTTTTTATATTAAATTTTAAAGCAAAATAATTTTGTGCAAAAATTAAAAGTATATTAAAAAAATTAAATTAACGATCTATTTAAAATATTTATTTTAAAAATATTATTATTTAAGGAAAAAATTATGTACTAAAAATTATAAATGAATTTATGAAATTAGAAAAATTTCAACTTTTAAAGTAAAATAATTCTTACTAAAAATTAAAAAAATAGTTTAAGATTTCAAATTAAAATACATTTAAAATATTTATTTAAAAAATCTTAATTTTTTAGCAACAAAAATTATGTACTAAATGTTAAAAATTAATTTAAAAAAGAAATTAATATTAATTTAAATTATTCATTTCGAAAACATCAATTGTTAAAGTAAAAAAAAAAAAAGTATGAGCTAAATGTCAAAAATTAACTAAAAAATAATAAAATTTTAAGTAAAAAAAATTAATTTAAAAAAATTAATAATAATATATATTACTTCAAAATATTTTTTTCAAAAATATACATTTTAAAGTAAAAAATTATATGCTAAATATAAAAAAAAAATAATTAAAAAAATATATTTATATTTATTTTAAAAATATGAATTTTTTAAATTAAACAAATTATATACTACATTTTTTAGAAATAATTACGGCTTCCATTTTTCGTAAGCTCAAACATATACATACATATGATATGTACATTTACACAAAATATGCGCCTGTACGTATGCCTCAAATATATATTTTTCCTCTTAATCGTCGGCGATGAGTTTTGTACGAGTAAATGAAGACAGGAAGTAGCATATTAGGTATGCATGTATGTAGGTATGTAACTATGTATGCAGTGGTGCTGAATGGTATTGTTTTTAACTATTTGTGATTCTAAGACATTTACTAAACTAAAAGCACTAACTAAAATATCAGCTACTACGTTTTGTTATTGTAATAAAACACTACAACTACAGCTAACAAATTAGGTATTCACAACTCAAACTATATATTGTATATATATGTATATATTTATATAATGTGTGGCATGTGTCGGATGCTAAAAAGGGCGCGTCTAACGAAAAGGGCACATAACCATTGGTGATTAATTGGAATGTAGAGCAACTAAATCTATGCTAAATTTAAATAGACAGTTCATTATGTTCACTTTAAATAAATTATTACTAAAATTACACAGAAAAAAAATTATAAGAAAAATGTAATAATAGTAATAATATAAAAATGCAATGATATAATGGTGATACTTTTATTATATAGTAGATTTGTATATACTCGAATTTTGTGTCATTTTTGTTTTTAACGTTTTTGGGAGCATAATTAATTTCTGCAGAATCTTGATGACTTAAAATAACTTGATTTTAATGGGACAGTTTGTATGGGATCTATGTATATGCTATAGTGATGCGATCAGAAAAATTTCGCATCTTCAATTCAATCTTCGTGAAGATAATTTTTTAAATGAAACATTTTCCCATATAAGGACTTAATTTCAATCCTTCAGTTTTATGGCAGCTATATGGGGTTTGTACAAATGAGCGGATTGTTGACGCGAAAAGGACGTGAACAAAAGTTCAGATTGAAAGCTCAAAAACTGAGGGACTGGATCGTGTATATACAGGCAGGCGGACAGATAGACGGACTCAGCTCAGCTGTAATTAAGGATATTCGCAAATTCCAATCGCTACACACTAATATGAATTTTCGAAATCATTTAGAATTGAACTTAAATTCAATACTCAGTATTATCTTCCCCTCCTGAGCAGTATAGCAAATGAGTGAGGTGAACAGGGATACAGGAGTGATTATCTATACTATTGCAACCAAACTAGATAATCGATTGGAAATTGGTGTCTTTCCAACAAAAGTATATACCAGAATCGCCTTTTGACTACCAAACCACTGCAGTGCCTTCCAATGACTCCTCCGAGGCTTTTTGTTTCTTTTCGTAGGGGGCCTTTTTTACGTGGCGGGTTCCAAACCTACTTCACAACTCTGTGGAGGGAATATTTTGCCTTTTCACTTTAGCTCGCCTTCAAACGGATGTTTTTTGGCTACCCAGAGGACACTTGGTTACCGGAAGTCGTGAGCATCTTGAGCCATATGTAAAAGAAACGCTTTTGGCCACTCCCAAGTGAATCGCAATCAGAGAACGTTCCTCACTTGCGTGAACTTCTACACATAACTCCATCCTCTTGAATTCTTGTAGATATTTAATCGACAATCATGTTCCAGATATGACTGAGTATCAGTGTAGTTAGTGCCTCACTTTTTCCAGGTAAAACTGTGTCCTACAACAGTGTAGTCAGTACCTAATTTGCTCAACAAGCAGGCAACCGTGGCATGAGTAGAATCTTACTGCAACAATAATGGTATCGAAAAGTTGGAGTCGCTGTTATCAATGTATCACCTTTGAAGGGAACTGTAATGAATAATACGAACGAATTTTGCCTAAAAAAGATGTCATGCCATAGACAGCCGCCCAGTATATCTAAACTAACCTAACATAACTTCATCAAAAGCACAGGGTGGTTGAGGGGAAGCATAATATAGTGAGGACCTTTTAATCCCGATGGTTTCAATTCGTGAAAATACTAGAGTTAAGCAGTGCTACTGACGAAATTTATAGCTTTAGGGAGAACTTTCACAAACATTAAAATAAAGGAATAACGAAACTAAGAGCCGAACAGCGCCACCTGCCTACAGAAACACTTGTGTGCGTCTCAGGTGCCCACCGTTGTTTCATAGTGCATTTCTTTAAAAGAAACTCAGTGTTTTTTTATAGCAAATACAGTGTTTGTCCACATATCAGAAACACTGCTGCATGACTAACCGCTAATTTAAGAATTTGTTTACCAATTTCTTACATTTATTGGCGCAGTGTAGCACCATGATTCAGGCAGAAACTAATTATGTTTCCAAATATGAAGCGTGAATGCGTTTGCTTCACTTGCTTCACTCGCTGACTTCTTCAAACCAATGTCGCTTTAGGAATTCTGGTAATTTTTTTTTGGGTGACTCATGCTGAATTGTGCAATTATATTTTTCAAGCTGTTAAGTGTTTAACATATTCATTACAACATGATTACGTATGCAACGTGTTTTGCTTAATTTACTGTTATTACGTACGAAAATTGTTTAAATTTCGTCGCAGTTTTGCATAAGATTACAACTTTTCCATACTTACATTCGCTTTTATGCATATTTTGGGTTGTTTGTTTTTAGTTGTTGTTGTTGTTTGAACTTTGAAGAGTTGAACAAATGGGAAATGGAATGGCATGGAATGGAATGGAGTGGATTGGAACACCACAAAAAAGTTAAAAAAAAAACAAAAACAAAATAAATTAAAGTTGAAACGTAAATAAGGCATTAAACACGTGACAGTTACAGCAGTGTAAGTTGACTCAGAGTAAGCGGATTGTTGGATTGTGCGTGTGTGTGTGTGTGGGTGATTGCATGTATATAAGGTAGATATGTAGGCATGCAGTGCTTTTAGTGTTTGCCAGTAGTTATTTGTGTAGATGTTTATTTTCTTGGTATGCGTGAAGGCAACTGTAACAAGCAGCGAACGTATGCGAACAAAAGACTTAAGAAACAAACTTGCGGTGGGCGGCGTGTTATATGCATGAGGACATTGAGGATGGTTGTTGTTGTAGGCAGCACGCAGTTAACAAACTCAATTACAAATAAGCCTACGATAGTCTTTTCATGACAACAGTGCAAAGTTGGTTAATTAACAATTGTTTTTGTTTTTTTTTTTTGGTTTATTGTAAACTATTTTTTAGGAAAATGCAGTGCAACACTTCAATGCAACAATAAAGTTAAGTTAGTTTTTATCACTGTAATGCAATTTATTAGTTTAAATTGAGGTTAGATTTAATTGAACATTCAGGTTAGTTAATTAGTTAAGTTAAGTTGTGTTAAGTTAAGAAGTTAAGTTATGTGGAAGTACGCTGTTGTGTGTTAAGCTAAGTAAAGTAAGTTCAGTAAAGTTAAGTTAAATTAAATTAATTTAAGTTGCGTTAAGTGTGAGTTAAGTTACGTTACGTTAAGTTGACTAAGTAAAGTTAAGTTGTGTTAAGTTTAGTTAAGTTAAATAAAGTTAAGTTAAATTAAATTCGTATGAGTTAAGTTAAGCAATGTTAAGTTAAATTAAATTCAGTATGAGTTAAGTAAAGTTACGTTAAGTTGCGTTAAGTTAAATTTATTTCAGTTTGAGTTAAGTTAAAGTACATTAAGTTTAGTTGGGTTAAGTTAAATTACGTTAGTTTGCGTGGTGATAAGTTATTATTGAATTAAGCTAAGTTTGAGTTAAGTGTCTGTTAATTGTAGTTATTGCAGGCGTAAAAGTACTGTAAGGTTCTGTTTTAAAAGTAAAGTTAAGTTAAGTTATGTTAAGTTAAATAAAGTTAAGTTAAGTAAAATTGAGTAAAGTTGTGATAAGTTAAATTAAATTAAGTTTGAGTTACGTTAAGTTGAGTTACGTTAAGTTAAAAGTAAAATTAGCTTGTGTTAAGTTAAGTTAAGCTAAGTTAGCTTAAGTTGCGTTGTGTTAAGTTAAATAAAGTCAAGTTTTCATTAAGTTAAGTTAAGTTTAAGTTAAGTATGTGTTAATTGTAGTTATTGCAGGCTTAAAAGTGCTGTAAGTTTCTGTTTTTAAATTTCTTTTGTATTTTATTGTTGTTTATTTGTGGCTGTTGTTGCTGGTTGCAAAAAGAAGAAATGGGAAAATGAAAAATACAATTGCACTTACAAGAGGCCGTCCCCAATACCATGATTTGACACGTTGTGTTAAACCACCCAAATGTGAACGTAGTCCATCTAAGTAGCCACCCTGAAAATGCACAATGAACAAACGAGAAAAAAAAGAAAAAAACAAACACACATAGTTTTTTTTTTGGTTGGTTGATTGAATTGATTTCAATTGATTTCGTTTGGTTTTTTGGTTGTTTTAAGCGTTTTCAATTTTTTTACAGTTGATTTCAGTTCAAATTAGAGTTGCGAATTTTTTTAAATTTTCAATTTTTTTCGAATTTTTTTGTTACGAAAAATTTCATTTCGTGCGAATTGGTAGTGGGAAAACAAAAGTTAAGTTACGAAAGAGGAAAGAAAGAAAATGCATAAGAATTAAAAAAACGAAATACAACAAATTGAGAGATTAAGGAATTCTAGAAGATTTTCTCAATTTTATTTTCTAATTTTAATTTTGATAATTTAATTTTTTTTATATTTAATTAAATTTAATTGTTTAAAAATTTTTTTTTTTTAATTTTAGTTCTTTTAATTAATTTTTTATTTTTTTTTAATTTTCCGTATTAAATTTTTTAAATAATTTTTTTTTTAATTTCCTTAAATTAAAATAATTTTTCTAATTTTTTTTTAATTTTTCAAAATTTCTTTACTAAACTTTTTTCTTAATTTTTATTTTCTAATTTCATATCTAATTTTTATTTTGAAATATGGTTTCTATTCATAAACTAACATAAGTTTTTGCCATTACTTCATACCAATAATAACATACTACAGACTACAGACTAAGTAGTTTATAGTGTCTAAACAAGTAGGTTAATAGTAGTATAGACAATAGTTAGAGCAGTAGTAAGAGTCATAGTTTTATTTATGATTCATAGTTATTTATAAGTTCATATATATATATAGTGAATATATAGTAAATAGCGGGTACAGAGTTATAGAGTAGTCATAGACACGAAACTACTTGGAAAGTTTGTGAACGAGTTGATGTAGGCTTACAGTGAGCTGAGTAACAACATCTATCAAAAGAAACGACCTAAATTGGTAACTGGTAAATCGGTAACAACAACCTGATTAACACTAGTCATTTTCATTATACTTTTAACGACTATATGTATGTATGTATGTATGTACTGTACATTGGCAACTAGCCTTGTATATATATGGTTGGGGTTATATATATGCGTGATTGTGTATATATATACGATTGTGTGTATATATGTACGATTGTACTACATGTGTGTGTGTATAGATTTATAAACTAGCACACTTATAAGTTATAGATCGTCAGCTAAAATGCAAAATATTGTATCACCAAAAAAGTCAAAAAACGCTGTCAGATATAATAACCAATATATACTCGTAATAGTTTTATAACAAAAACTGAAATTTCGCTTCAATATGAGTGTCTGATAAGCAATATATGTATAACCAAAACTCAAATTTGGTTTCAATTTGAGTGTTTTCTATTATATCGTTTTTCCTTCGCCTGTAAACTTATGAAAAATGATGTTACGTTATTTTGTATTTTAGCTGACGAAATACTCATTTAAAACAACAACAGCTGCTAACTAAATATATTTTTATCAACTTTTATGCATATGTATGTACATTTCTAACTATTAGTGATAAGTCGCTGAACTAGTTATGCGCGCTAACCGTTATAATACGGTTAAGTCTATTTTCACTATGCCCAATAACCGTTATAATATTGGTAAGACTACATTTAATATGCCCACTAACTATTATAATACGATTAAAACTACTTCGTAAATTCATAAAAGTAAAAAATAAATCGGAAAATATTAATCGAAATACAACACTGAGTGTCTAAAGCCCAGTTACCGCGTTCTAACTGTACTGCACTACCACTGTTAATGCTTAATTTTTGTACCTCTAAACTAAAACTTTCGTAGCTCGACACGCTTTACTAAAACATATGACTTGATAGTGTGTTCTTTGTTTGATAAATGGTTCAGGTGCGTTCTTGTGTGTTCTTTGTTTCAGTTATGGCACTTTTTCACTCACTGAGCAAACATTTGACTATAATATAATGCATTTGCATTGATCCCTCTTTTGCCTGTGAAAACACCAATTTTTTCAAAAAGTCCAGCAGCCTATGCATACATGTTTTTGTTGTTTATTTTATGTGTTTCAAAGCCTTTTCGTTAGTATTATTTGGTTGTTTTAGTTGAGTTAAAATAGGCATAGAACTTATAGCGTGGGAAACGGGATGGACTAAGCTATATGGACAAACTTACCTGTTCCTGTGTGAGGCAACGTATTGGTGAGCGTGTACAGCCGCAATTAGCAGTTTATTTGAAAAAAGAGAAAAGAGCAAAATTAAGTTATTGATTACCTACTTTTCAGTTATATTTTAGGTTGCACGTGTGGTATAAAGTAAAATGTTGATATATTAGGTTTTATGAATAACTTTTATTCAATATATAAATACATATATATATAGTATATATATATATGTTAAAACATCTAATATAAAAATATAGGTATATTTCATAATGAATTAACCTAAAAATTATGCTCCAGTACAGACATGCAACTTTATGTATACGTTGCCATATTAAGTTTTCACGACACATAAAAAAGGAAAATAAAATATATGTACATATAAAAACATTTAAGGCATAAAAAAAGTTAACTTCGGCAGCACCGAAGCTAAAATACCCTTCACCGGTATTTTTTTATGCCATAAAACAGTATAATAAAATTTGTATCTTAATTTTGAGCGTCCAGTTTGTATGACAGCTATGTGATATAGTAGACCGATTGTACAATTTCTTCGCATATTGCAGCGAAATCTTACGTAATAATCCAAGATACATGTCAAATGAAAAAACATTTCATACAAACACATAATTTTGTTTAATCAGTTTTGAACTCAGAATAAGTAGAAAGAAACTCGGAAATCCTCCTACACTTCATTTCAACACCCTCACTTGGGAGAAAGAATGATCTTGACAATTTTCTCTTCAAAAACCGGCGATTTGGAAAACATTTTTATTTTTATAAATTTCTGTGTGAATCCAAATTTATTTTTTCTTTAATAAAAATATGCGCCATGCGATTCTGCAAATTTCTACATTTTTATTTTTTCTCTACGACCAGTAGTTTAGAAGTTATAAGCATTTTTGTATTCGGTGAATTCGGCGGCTGCTTGCTGCATGCTCCTGGTCGCCTAGTAGAAATCTGAGATTTTGGCACCAAATTGAATGCAATTTTCTGAAGCGGCGGCGGCTGCACTGCAACTTTGCGTGGTGTGTTGCATACGCAAAGGCGCGAAATTGGGAAAACGGATGCGGGTATATGCAATGCATACGCAAAGGCGCGAAATTGGGAAAACGGATGCGGGCATATACAATGGCCGGAAGCGGGACCTTGACCGGACGTAGAGTACCGTTATTTCACTTCCGGTCTGGACCCCAACCGGAAGTGACAAACCGGAAACGGAACTGTATGACCGGAAGTAGAGTAACGGTATCTCACTTCCGGTCCGGACCCCAACCGGAAGTGGCGAACCGGAAACGGAAGTGGAGAAACGGCCCGCACTTCCGGTTTAATACTTCCGTTTCCGGTGCACCACTTCCGTTTGGGGTCCTGAACCGGAAGTGGGTACCGTTACTTCACTTCCGGTCATCCAGTTCCGGTTCCGGTCACTTCCGGTTTGGGTCCAGACCGGAAGTCAAATAACGGTACTCTACGTCCGGACCTCCACTTCCGTTTCCGGTTGGTCACTTCCGGTTGGGGTCCAGACCGGAAGTGAAATAACGGTACTCTACGTCCGGTCAAGGTCCCGCTTCCGGCCATTGCATATGCCCGCATCCGTTTTCCCAATTTCGCGCCTTTGCGTATGCATTGCATATACCCGCATCCGTGTTCGCAATTACGCTCCTTTGCGTATGCAACACACCACGCAAATTTGCAGTGCAGCCGCCGCCGCTGCAGAAAAATTGCATTCAATTTGGTGCCAAAATCTCAGATTTCTACTAGGCGACCAGGAGCATGCAGCAAGCAGCCGCCGAATTCACCGAATACAAAAATGCTTATAACTTCTAAACTACTGGTCGTAGAGAAAAAATAAAAATGTAGAAATTTGCAGAATCGCATGGCGCATATTTTTATTAAAGAAAAATTAAATTTGGATTCACACAGAAATTTATAAAAATAAAAATGTTTTCCAAATCGCCACCTTTCGAGGAATAAATCGTCAAAATCATTCTTTCTCTCAAGTGAGGGTGTGGAAATGAGGTGTGGGAGGATTTCCGAGTATCCCTATATTTATTCCGGGTCCAAAACTTTTGAATTCGAACATTTGGTCTATAAACGATTAGTTTTTGATGATAATATCCAAATGTTTGTTTGATAATTCTTTTTGACAATTAGACTGTCCAGATCTGAGGTGTTTAGATGCCTTAAATATTTACATATGTCTAAACTTTCAATTTTCTCTTCAACTTGCTCTTCGGCCTCATTAATGCCCATCTGCTGCTTCTTCAAAACAAAATGGCCCTCCCTCTTTCTTTCTTATTGGTTAGTACCTTAGTTTGAGATGGATTTCCAGATCCAGAGAGATGTACACTATGCATAAACGATAAGAAAATATAACTTACAGAGTTTATTTCGAAATCGTTGATATGAATTAGGCCAATGCTATAAAAATTGATGTATCAGGAAGATTTAGCCCTGAGCATTTAGGATAGAAGTTTGTCGACAAATTCATTAAAGAGAAAGCCTTAATTAGATCATCTTCGGATTATGAAAAATTCGAGTTTAGTAATCAAGCAGGCAAAAGAGCTGAAACATTCCAAAGCGTGTTAGACTGAGCGTTGAGAGAAATGGCGGTAGCACAGCCAAAAACCCATAATTAAAACACATGAAGAAATGTACGAGGCACTAAAAAAGGAGTATGTGATCCAGAACCTGGAGAAAACTAGCGTAAAAAGTATGAGGAAAAAAATCTCGCGAAATTTTCAATGAAATTTTTGTTGTAAACATGTCTGCCAAAAATCCAATTTTTAGTTTTTCCCTTCGTCCAAGTTCCGAGTTAAGGTTTTAACTAAAACCCGTATTTTTTCACTTTAGATGATCCTGTAAGGAGTTATCCTGCCAACGCGGTCTCCTCTTTTTTATGAGGTGTCACTGAAAATGGCGTCACAATAGCCGAGTTTAAACTTTTTTTTTTTCAAAAAATTTCAGAATTTCTTTGTTAAAAGCGTTTGTTTGTAACAATAATAAATTCTAAAAAACATATTATTTTTTATATGAGAAAAAAATTGTTGATAAAAGGCTATTTTTTTATCCGGATGAAGCTATGTAACCCCTTAACACAACTTGATTTTATTACCTCTTTAAACAGAGATTGTTAAAAAAACACTAAATAATTTTCTTCCTGTTATTATTTATAAATTGTATATTTTTTAACAGTCTCTGCCGTAAACCTGCATTAAAAACCTCACCCTGTACCAAATCTTCACACCAGTCGCCTAAAAGTAAGCTACCTTCATACAACGCGCCTAAAAGTATGCATATACAAATAGCCATGAGTTTAAGTTGTAGTCGCGCTTTGAAACGGCGCGCACTTGCGCTCCAACAGCGCCATGAACTTGAACTCCGCAGCGAAGCAGGGCGCCTTCAAAATGTGCGAGTAATGTTCGTCGAAGTTGTAGAAACCTTCAAGCATGTAACAAATAAATTCTAATTATCGATTAGTACTAAGCTCTGCAAGCATTATACTTGGCAACCAACAGACGCGCTGCCACAACTTTGAACACGCGAGACATTACTCATGTGCCGTCGAGGGTTAAGGCTGCAAGCGCAACGAAGCAGCAATCAAAACAAAACCGCTGAATGCAAAGGCAAGCCAAGCAGTCAGACACTTAACAGAACAATAAAGTGGCAAGTTTGCTTGGTAAAGGGAAGCAGCGGCGGCGGCAATTACAAAAAAAGCGCGCAGCAACGGCGAATGGCGAAAGTAAAGCAAACGGAAAGCAGTTGAGGCAGACAGCCAGACGGGCAATGAAAAGGCCAAGTAAGCAGTCAAACCGGCGGCCAAGCGCCAACTACGCAGACAGCCAGACAGGCGGACAGGCGGACAGGCAGTCAAGCAGTCAGTTAGTCTGTTAGTAAGGCAGACAGTTAACGACTAAAGGTAAAGCGAGTGTAAATGAGGTAAATCGCAATGCCGCCGGCGCAAGGCAAAGAAGGATATGGATAAGCTGTTGTTGTTATTGTTATAGCCACATATGTATATGCGGATATGTGAGTGTGCACGCACGCAATGCATATTTTCAGCAGCACACACAGCACAGGACATACAGACATATAAGGCTCTGAAGCTGCGCAAATCTGCTGCTTGCTAAATCTCGCATACAAAGAGGCATGTGTGGCTGTGTGTCAGTGTGTGGCGTGTTTGGAGATTGCGTAAAACGATGCGTCGTGTAGTCACTTATGCTTTACGAGCACTGTTATGCTGCAGCGGTTGTTGTTTTTGTTGGTGTTATTGCCTTTTTAATGTGCTTGCTGCCGCTAAAAAAGTTCTGAATGCTTGCTGCCGATGAGAGATCGACCGAGCAGACCATATTGCGACAGCCGTTGGCACTACAAATCCACACAAGCACAAATGCACACATACATATACATATACATATGTATATATACAAGTATACGAACGCAAATATGTGGCACATAGCTGCAGCTGCGCAGCGCGCAAGAGTTGGCACGGTTGGGCTCAGCACCTGGGCGGTGGGTTTTTTTGCTGCCGCTGCCACCATCACATTGTAGCAGCTGCTGCTTTGCCGCCAACTTTTTCCCAGGCTCATCAGTTTGGACCACTTTTTATTGCCGCAACGCGCAGCGGCGTAACGTTACGGATGCTGCGGCTGCTTTATTTTGGCCAAACGGGCGTAAAGCGTAAATGAAGCTACAAATAAAATAAAAAAATTAAAAAAAAAAAATTAGAAAAAAATAATAAATAAAAATAAAAAAAATATAAAAAAATATAAAAAACAACCAAAAGCAAAGACAAATTAAGAGAACGAAAAGAACGCTGCTTTTGTTATTATGTTGGAATTTTTTTGTTTTGGCTTGCCATTAATCCTTCGAGGCGTTTTAGAAATTTCGCGCATGCAGTTTCGCCACGCTGTTGTTTTGTTCTGTTGTTGGTATATTTTGTTTTTTTATAGTTCTACAATAGGTGTATACCTTGTCTTGGTGTTGTTGCAGTGCCACCGCGGCTGCAAAGCCCAGGCACATCCGGTTGTGTCCAAGCAGCTGGATTAACGACTACGGCTACGGCGTCCATTATTTATGCAACCAGTTGTTATGCAGTAGGATTAAATTACTCAGACTATACTGCATTTGTTGTTGTTGCTTTAGATAATAAGTAAACGCCACTCAATTTTTAGCTGTTACAGCTTACAGCGCGTTGTAAGTGAGCTAAGTGTGGAGAAAAGGAAAGCATAAATGTATAGATTTGCATTCCAGTTCCTTCAGCGTAGAGTCTAGCCAAAATACTGCGCTAATTAGTCAGCTAAAGCTTGATGTTATGCCATAAAATTGTGTAGGCGGACGCTTCCGCTGGGTTCTAGGTTAGATTAAGTTATACATGCCAGCAGCCACGTCATACACTACTGATTGCTATAATTGTAGTTGTTGTTTTGCAGAAGACATCAATGTTCTAATTTGGAGGTATGCTGCCGAGTTAACAGATCTTGGTCGTATAAAAAATCTGGGTGTTTTCCGGTTACATGGAACCGACTGTCGTGGGAACGGAGACCTAGTGTTCCTAAGTAACGCCAGTCTATTGATTCAGTTTAATGTGAGTTGAAGTATGCGTCAAACTGAACTCTCAATGCTTTTTGCGGCGAATCATAAGAGCAATTTGATATCCAGTTTTGATACTTCGTCTCTGTTTTCGCCTTCGTCTTCATCTTAATCTTCGCCTAGCCTCCTGAGCTGCGAACCTTTTAAATATGTAAGACGAGCTATACATAAGACTGGACAGAAGCATATAAGGTACCTCATGTCTACCTTCCTGAGGCCAGTAAGTTATGAGCTGCCATAAGATAAACAATCCCCTGGTATCCCATCAAGATCGTGAGAGCTAAAATCATGTTGTTCTTCGGAGCTCTGGCCCTATATTCTTGGTTTATCGGTTTGTACTTTCGAACCTGTCGTTAGGTCAATGACCGTCCTTCATGTTGTTCTTCGGGTCTCCGGCTCATGATCTTGACGTTCCCACATATCCTTGGCTTATTGGATATCACTTTTGAACCTATCATTAGGTTAGTGGCCGTTCTTCATGTTATTCTTCGGGGTTCTGGCATATGATCTTGATGATCTCACCAAATCTTTGCTTATTGGATGGCACTTTTGAAGCTGTCCTGCGTTCCTTTCGAGACCGTATAAGTAAAAAGCATACTTTTTTTTCTTTTTTGAACTAGGCGATACTGCATGTGCTTAAGAACTTCCATCTCAACCTGATTATGTATCGTGTTTAGCGATTTACGTACTTCCTATACCGGTTCGGTAGCCAGATAGATGACACTTTTAACAATCTTAACATCTATTTCGTTTCCCGGAATTCCTTTCTGGCCGAAGACCTAGTATATAAGCAGCCGGATGCCAGCTGTCTGGTCTGGAACCATGTATATAT
The DNA here is from genome assembly GCF_016617805.1 of Bactrocera tryoni. Taxonomy (NCBI): domain Eukaryota; kingdom Metazoa; phylum Arthropoda; class Insecta; order Diptera; family Tephritidae; genus Bactrocera; species Bactrocera tryoni. Next base: position 76,583,931 of record NC_052503.1, read on the forward strand.
GCAGTCGCTTTCCAGCAGCCAGAACATCTACAGCCTACCTGCTTCCAACGATATTCTCTAATGTAGTACGATGTGAGATTATTGCTTGAATTATCATATTACCTGGATATCGACATATATGTATATTGATATTCTTTATGTTATCTCTAGCGTTGTGAGCTATCTCAGCCACTTTCCTGACCACAAATACCTACGCATCGAAGGTACTGCAGTATACCCACAGTTTGAAGGGTTGCCCGAGCTCCAGCTCGGATCAAAAGAACAAAGGATTTCGGCTTCCACACACTTAGCGTTTTTAGATATCTTAACCGCTTTCCTTGCCCTAAAGACTTCTGTCTAGAAGACACTGCAGATTCCGGCGCCCACTCCATTATCAATTTTTGATTCGGCTGCGTATATGCTATAACTTCCGCTGGCGAGTCGCATGCTCCTATGCCATTCACCCTCTGTTACCTTAAAACTTTCGATTCTAAATTAAGTACGAGGGTATGTGGTCCATTTTAACCACCAATCTCCTGCTTAGTGAACTGTTCTCGAAGTTCTTTGTAGAGAATTCAACTAATGCCGCACAATATATCAGCTGGTTTTGCTGCAGAGCTTTCCGCTACAATATCGCTTACTCTAATTCAGCCGTTGGAATAGCTCTTAGTGCTCCAGTTATGCAGGGAACAATGAGGCGCAGTATCGGTTTCAACGTTTTTCTGTATGAAATTTTTCTGACAGCGGTCCACCTTATTAAGGCAACGTAAAGGCGGATTGGCTTGATTATCGTCGCGAACCATCAAAACATGAGGTTAGGTGCCATGAGGGCTCCACTAAGTTTGTTTCTCTTTCTACTCACCGCAGGCAAGGTCCAACTACTTTTTCGTTTTTCGAGCTTTTACGACGACTAAAATGGTCAATATTAAACTCGCGAAAGTGTAACATTTTTTCTCATAACTGCTTGAATTTTTAGCCGTTCCTTATCAGTTGTTATCAATCATTTTGCTTGTCGTGCAGTACTTAACTTATCAATTGCCGTCTTATCAGCTTTTAGCAAATTGTTATAGACACAGTGGTGATATCATTCATGCCAAATGCTATTTGCTGATAAATATTTGCAGTTGTTATTTTTAATTGCGTTTGTCTTAACAAGATAAAGTTAATATATTTGTGTATCTTGTGTTGATACTCTGAACGGGGTATATGGTATATATTAAGTTTGCCAGCCGATTTAGCCATGTTCCTCTGTGCAACGGTATATTAATTCCTCAGTTTAGGAGATATCGTTCTGAAATTTTGCACACATCTTTTTCTGACCAAGAAGCTACTCATTTGTTAGAACCATTGCTATTGGATTACTATAACATAGTGCTGTCATAGAAACTGAACGATCGGAATCAAGTGCTTGTATGGAAAGCTTCTTCATTTGACAAAGTATTTTCACGAAATTTCATGTGAGTTATTATCCAAAGCAATTCTACAACCTCCGTAGAAATTTTTCAGATCGGACTACTATAGCACCTAGCGGCCATACAAACTGAATGAGCAACATCAAGTTTTTGTATGAAGAGCTTTTGTATTTGACGAGTATTTTCACGAAATTGTGTACATTATATTGCCTGAGACAGCGCTACTATATCTGAGGAAATTTTACAGATCGGATCACTATGGTATATAGCTGCCATACAAACTGACCGTTCAAACTCAAGTCCTTGTATGAAAAACTTTTTCATTTGAAAAGATATGGTCACAAAATTTTGCGTAATTTGTTATTCAAGACAACTCTAAAATTCATGCAAGATCAGAGCACTATAGCATATAGCTGCCATACAAACTGATCGTTCAAAATCAAGTTGTTATAAGAAAAACTTTTTCATTAGAGGAGATATCTTTACAAAATTTGGCAGAAAATATTATCCAAGGCAATTCAAAAATTTCTGAAGAAATTTTTCAGATCGGACCACTATAGCTCATAGCTGCCATACAAACTGACCGTTAAAACTCAAGGCCTTGTATGGGCAACTTTTTCATTTGACAAGATATCATCACGAAATTTCATATGAATTATTAGTCAGAGCAATTCTATAATTCCCTAAGAAATTTTTCAGATCGAACTACTACAGCATATAACTGTCATACAAACTGATCGTTCAAAACCCAGTCCTCATAAGAAAAATTTTTCATTTGAGAAGATATCCTTACAAAATTTGGTAAAAATTATTATCCAAGGTAATTGTAAAATCCCTGCAGAAATTGTTCAGATCGGACCACTATAGCATATGGCTGCTCTCGAAACTGGCACATACATCAATATTCATATGAATGTTTGTATGTTTGCATGCTATATAATAATAGAACTCGCAATGTTATCTTTTGGCATTATTTATGTCATAACTCTCCATATTAGTATGCGCATGTATGTGTGTTTATGTTTGTATAAAAATGCCACACCTTCGATTCGCCAACGCTTGGCTTAAGGTAAACACCTCTAAAGAGCTAATATTGAGTTCTAAAACCGTTAGACGGTATTCTTTGCTTGTCACTTCGTTAATTTACACATGACACATATCTTTGTACCATATGTACACACATACATATGTATTAGTCTCTGCAATTTTGTTTACATCTGCCGCCGCTTACGGTAATTTCCATGCCATTACCAACTGCGTGCAGTCCACGACCATTTTCACTGCGCCGACTGACCAGCAGACAATCTCGTTATACCCGTTTAAGCTATTTACTCCATTTACTGGTGGCTACCTTTTTGTCGAGCGACAATGCAGTGAAGATCAAAGGTTTATTTGCTCTTTGTTGTATTATCCCGATTTGTCCATTACTCTTTGCCATTTTCCGAATTGTAGACACAAATCGACTTTCGCAAAGGCGAAATGTTCTTATGAAAGCAGCTGCTTTCTTTGCAATCAATACTTGTTGTTGTTGTTGTTGTTGTTGTTGCAGATGCCGCTTTGCTTAGTTGTTGTTAAAATAGCACAAAAGCTGGAGCTTTTACGTGCAATTTCCTGAGTGCCCTTTGCCTTACTCTGTGCCCTGCCGACGTTGGTTGTTGTTATTTGCTTCTGCTGTTGTTGTTGCTAACGCTTGGCTTCTGCAGTGCTTGGCATTGTTCGAGAACAAAGCAAATACTCTACAGCGACAGCAAAGTCCACGGTCAACGTTGCGGCCAACTGCAGTCAACAGCAGCTGTTGTTGAGCATCCAAGGCGGCTATGAAAAGCCGGAAATGAGCTCTACTCAATGGCTAGCTAAGCATTTATTAAACGCGTTTGTGCATTATATGCTGCAAAGTGAGTAAAATCAATTTCTGTTTACAATTTTGAATATTAGTTTCATCACGGCTGCTTCTTATAGATTTGGATATCAAGCCTTTTTTTAATTTGAGCGAAATCTTATAGATCCCTGGAGTCAGTGGAGCTCTTAACTCGTTTCCATAACTCAGCTTGAAAGATGTGTCTATTTAACGGGTAGATATTATGAAATAGGGATTGAGACTCAACTCATTCTAAGCTATTCATAGTCTCTACTATAGTCTCAGGTATTGAAGTCAGAGCAGTTCTTAGCTAACTAGTTTTTATATCTAAACCAGAAGATGCGACGTCTTAAGGAGGTAGGTCCATATTTTATGGATTGGGACTCAATTAGTGACCTCCTATAGCCTCGAATATGAAGCCGTTTATTAAATTGTTCGGAATCTTGTCGAAACTTGGACTGAGTGGAGTTCTAACTCGTTTGAATACCGAAACTTTGAAGATGCGACGCTTACGACGTTGTAACGAGTTATATATTATTAAATAAGGATTGGGCTCTACTCAGTTAACCTCTCCTATAATATTAGATATGAAGTTTTTTTTTTAATTAAGCGGAATTTAGTCGATCTTCGGAATCAGAGAAGCCTCTAACTCGTTTGTATAATCGAACATTGAGGATATGACGTTGGGGCTCAACTCAGTTAACCTCTTCATTGAATCCTATAGTCTTGGATTTGAAGTCATTTATTAAATCAAGCGGAATCTTGTCGATCCCATGATTCAGAGGAGCCCCAAACTCGTTAATATACCCGAGCAATGAGGATGGGATGTTTTAACGAGTTAGGTATGATAAAATAGTGATTAAGGTTCAACTCATCTAACCTGCTCATTGCTTCCTAAAGTCTGGATACGAAGACTCATATGGAATTGAACGAAATCTTGACGATCTCTGGAGTCAGTGGAGCCCTTGAGGATGGGACGTTTTAACGAGGTAGTTCTGATAAAAAAGATTGGGCCTTTTGTTGAATGGAGTGGCATCTTGCCGATCTTTGAAGTCGGTGAAATCCTTAACTCGTTTGTATACCTAAGACTTGAGGATGTGACGTGTCAATGAGGTAGATATGATAAAATAAAATAGGGATTGGCGCTCAACTCAGCTAACCTTAATGTAATAAGTTCGTATGCCCCTTAAGACTTTCTTGAAATTTCTCATTTTCAGCTCTCTCTTTTTCTGCTTACAGCAGCGTACAAAACGCGTAACAGATACTGAATAACAGATACTGATACCAGAGAGAGCGCAGAACTGTAGCGCTGATGTCAACAAAGCCAATAAATGCACAGCCGAGCTTGCTCCATAGCGCCAATCTATGTATAACATGGATCACACGAAAGCGCACAAAAGTAGTGCAGACAGCGCAGCGCCTACTTTGGACTTCGCTCTCTCAGATCTGCCAAGTCGCTGCGCGCCATGCTTTACAGCTGTGTGACACTGCCTGACTGCCGCCTTGCCCGCTGGCGCGTCTGCACAGCTGTGCCTGCGACCTGCGCTCCGTTTATGGATGTGAAAGATACATGAAACCTATATTTTTGTTAAAGCTTCAACTTTGGCGCTGATTTCGGTGTTTGGTTGCTTGGTTTTTGGCTAGCATTACGAACGTTGCTGCTGTTGTTGCCACCACACACACACACAATCAATGCGCGATTTGATTTTTACTTATTTATTGTCCCACTGTGACCGAAGCGAATGCGAAACCACATGTGAAAATCAAAGCAAAAACAATAACAAAAGCATAGGCAATTACAACAACAGCAAACACTGCACATACGTTGGTGCCAAGCAGTGGCGGCCGCACTGGTTGTGGCGGCTCTTTGGCGCTGCTCGCCTTTGTCGCCGCAGCAGCTGTGCGCTTCGCGTCGCACTGTTGGGCTATGCTTGGCTTTGTGCTTTCAAGGCAGCCACACAGCCGACTGGCCATCAGTCGTTCGGTGTTGATTACCGTGTGCGGTACGTTGTCTACTCCAACCTACCAACCAGTTGGCGTGTCGTGTTTTGGCTTTCGAAGCGCAACGAATGCTGTTGACTTGTGACTCCGAGGCAAATTAACGTATTAAAAATCGAAATAAAAGTTTAGAAAGAAGTGATTCCGTTTGGAAATTGGAAATCGCTGTTGCTGCCACAACAACGTCGTTGTGGAATTGATAACAGTGCAATAGAAATCGCAGAAACACATAAATCGCCAACCATTAACGCATACGACGTCAAAGCGCGTCATTGTTTTTTGTTGTTGCTGGCGTCTACGTCGCGTTAAATCAATCAACAGGTGGGTTGCTATTGCAAAATACAGACGTACTCACATATAACGTTGCACGTATGTGCTTAAGGTGGCCTGCGCGCTGTACGTGCTAGTGCTGTTTAGCTGTTGTTGTTGTTGTTTTGGCATATTGCGTGCAATTTACGTGGGAAACGCAAACTTTGGCGAAACTTCCGGCTAAGGCAATCGATGGCGTTTGTTTTTTTAGCTGGCTTATCGCTTTTATTTCGACCACTAACGTGCCATACGTGTTGATTTATGAGGCGAGCGCTTTTCAGCGCTTTTGTTGCTGGTTCGCGTATCGCTCGTTTGCACTTTGGCACTGCCTTTGTTGGCCAGACCAAACGTATGTGCAACGTCTCGGCTACCTTTTTTGGCTACGAAACTAAAACACTCAGCCATACCGCAATAGAAGAGGCGAAATGTATGTGGCAACGCTGGAGCAACACGCGCGGCAGCGGAAGCCAACACACAACAAACAATAAACCACAAATTTTGTGCGCTGACTGCTTAAAGCCAGCCGTGTTTTGGTTTTATTTTAGTTTTGTTTTGTTTGCTGCAGCTTTTACTCATGTTAGCGTTTTCAAATAATTTCGTATCATTTCTGAGAAAATAATTGCTCCAGACATCAACTACAACTTTCAAGCAGTCATTGGCTTCAAAAAGTAACCTAGCAGTTAATTATAAAGACGAGTGTTTTTATAAGTATGTTATATGTATGTTTAGAGTGGCTACCGCACAGTGTGTAGAAATGCAAATTGAAACTACTATACAAAACCCTTCACAAGTACAAATAATTCTATACAAACATTTGATTTGGCTCGTACAGTTTGTATGACAGCTATATGCTAGAGTAGACCAAACTGAACGATTTCTTCACAGGTTATTTTATTGCTTAGAGTAAAAGCCTATGTAAAATTTTGAGAATATATTTTGACAAATAAAAAAGTTTTTCATACATGGACTTAATTTTGATCGTTCACTTCGTATGGCAGCCAAATGCTATAGTAGACCAATCTGAACAATTTCTTTCGAGATTATTTAGTTTCTTGTGACAACAATTTGTGTGAAATTGCGAGAACATTAAAAAAGTTTTCTTAAGAGAACTTGAATTTTATCGTTCGGTTTGTATGGCAGCTATATGCAATAGTAGACCGATCCCAACAATTTCTTCAGATATTATAGAGTTGCTTTTGGCAATAATCTGTGGTAAATTTCGTGAAGGTATGTCGTCAAATAAAACTCATTTCCATACAAGTACTCGATTTTATCAATCAGTTTATATGACAGTTATACTGTGGGCAAAAAGTAGTAAGACTTTTTAATTTGAATTTCACTCGAAAATCCATTTGTTGGAATATTTTTTTCTAGGGTGGTATGACTGTCAGTGATATCTGTGTCAAATGTCACATCAAAATAATCATTAGTGCTTAGTGTACGCCTGTCTTTCTGAACTACATAAAATCTAATCGGCGATTTTTACGATGAGTGATATTGTTCAACAAAGTAGTTCCATTAAATTTTGTGTGGAATCAAATTTCTGGTGCCGAAACGTTCATAATTTTGGAAAAAACCATCAGTGATAATTGTTTATCGCGAGCAGGTGTTTTTGATTAGTACAAATTATTCAAAGAGGGTCGAGAAAGCATTGACGATGAACTACGTACAGGCCGCCTATCAACATCAACTAATGATGAACACGTCAATAATATAAAGGAATTGGTACTTGATATACGACAATTAACAGTCAGAGAGCCCACTGGTATCGTTGGAATATCGAAGGAATCAGTGAAAACCATTTTAAAGGATCATTTGGGCCTAAGAAAAGTAAAAGCACGATTACTTCCAAAATAACTCAATTTTTTCGAAAAAGTGTGACGAGTTTAACGTCTTTGTAGTAATCTTTTCCGATTACAAGCATGTCATGAAACGTATTATTACTGACGATGAGTTTGGATCTATGCTTACGACCCGAAAACGGACGATAAATCGGCCGAATATCGTGACAAAAGTGAGCCAAAGCCTAAAACGTCACGGTAAGGCAAAAATCAAGGTTATGTAGGAAGTTTTCCTCGATTATGGTGGTGTGGTGTACTCCAATATTCCTTTCCATCAGCCAAACTGTCAACGAGGAAACCGTTTTGAGTCAATTGAAGCCATTAAACGTGAATCGCTAAGCGCGTTGGAGGCTCCTCCGGACATTGACTTCAACAACTGTTTCACGGTTAAGAAAAAAGTTGACACAAGTGTATTGGTGTCAAGTACCCCTTGGATGGATATTACATTAACAGCGGTTACTTTGAAGGGGATTATTTTGGGGAGGATTACTTTAAATTAAGAGTTTTAAAATTATCAACAAATTCGTACTACTTTTTGCTCATAGTAGTATGCTTTGGTGGTCCGATATCAAGAGTTCCGATAAATGAGTAGCTCCTGGGTGAGAAAAGAACTTGTGCAAACTTTCAGATCGATATCTCAAAAACTGAAGAACTAGTGCACGTATATACAGACAGACGTGAGGGTGTCCGACTGTTTTGGGTCCTGGTACCATACACATTATTCAAAGGGTGTTCGGAAGTATGAAGGTGTTTGCTTAAGCCCTTAATTATAACATGAGGAAGCTTGTAGAGGCATGCATACATTTCTCATCGAGTAAACATATGAACGATAGATCTTGTTTATAAAATAACTGTCGTTTGTCTGATGTATAGCTGAATACCCTACCTACTTACTCTACTAGTATCCCTAGCTTTTGAAAAACATATTTATTTGCGGAAATTTTCGCTTTGAAGTTGAACGATTTGTTAACGTTGTGCAGGTTTCAGTCTTTCCATGATGAAATGCCAAACAACACTAAATAAAAGTAACATAAAAAATTCACACAACTCACGTGGGATCTGTAAAAAGGCTATTAGGGGATTACATGGGCTTACGGGATTCAAAAATCGAACTTTTTTAAGTCTTATTAAATTCTATAACACTTCCTAAATATTGTTCTTAATTTTCAAGTTGATCCGAATAATAGTTTCGGGGATACAGAAAAGAAGAACTTGTGCGTTTGAGGCTAGCTAGGCTAAGTACGCCGTCTTTAAAGGCGTTTTTCTCGAAACTGTGTTTTTTGAAGTCAGTTGGCTAGACTTTTTGAGAACTACTCAACCGATCTTCATGAAATTTTACAGAGGTTTTTGAGATACAACTGTTAAAGGCTTGGACGAAGGATTTTTTTTCGATCACAACTATTTGAAAATAAAAATGTCAGGAAATTTTCAGTTTTTTGTAAAAATGTCTGCCAAAATCGAATTTTCAGTTTTTTTCCTTCGTCCAAGTTCTAAGTTAAGCATTTTTTTACTTTAGATGATCATGTAAGGAGTGTTTTCGAGGGGTCACCGGAAATAGCATTGCAATGGCCGAGTTTAAAATACTTTTGTTTCTAAAAAATTCACAATTTCTTTGTTAATAGTATATGTTTATAACAATCAAAAATTCTAATAAAAATTTCATTTTTTATATGAAAAAAAAAATTTGAAAAAAGGCTGGTTACCCGAGGAAACCCGTGTAACCCCTCAAAAAAGTACCTTTACTTGGATCACTCGTTAGTAAGACAAGTGCAGCATTAAGTAACCATTGCTTTATAATTTGAAACGATTTTTGTTTTAATAATTAAAAGAAATCGCAAATATTGCTACAAACTTCCGCTTCAGACCCACTGTGCTTGCGGCCGCCTGCTGATGGTTGACTGCCACCCAAGCCACTAATATTTCTCAGTTTTAGTTTTCCTTTTAAATATATTATATGTGCTGACTAATAAGTTTTCTAAGCTGGCTATGCTATGATTTTTAGCGCTGTTGTTGTGCTTGTAGTTGTTAACCGGTTGCTTACAACGCTCTGTTTCGCCGCTAGATTTGCTCAAATATTACAAGCAGTTAACATTTCTATAAAAGTTTTATTGTTGGGGTAAATGTTGTTGGTAGTTGTATTTACATTTGTTGTTGTTGTGATTATAGTTGATGTTGTTGTGGTTTTATTTGTTGTTGTTGCATTGTTATCTCCATTTGCCGCTGTTTTATACGCAACGCTGCACCAACAAAACATATCAGCTGCGCCAACGCCAACGCAACATGGGTGACTGCGCGCAACGACTGCCATACGAGGCTCGCCGAAGTGCGGAATCAATAATAAGCGACTTGGTGTGTCTTCGAGACACACTTAGTGTGGAGCGATGCGTGCCGCGGCTGCATTGCGACCGTTTAAATTGGTGATATAACGAGACAGTCGAGCGTCGGCGCTAGCAAACGGCTCCCATTTGGTAATCGAAAGCGTGTGCGCTCACGTGTTTAACGTTTTATTTTGGCGATATTTCGTTAACTGTTTGTGTGAGCTATGTATGTATGTGTGTATTACTTTCGACATGGTTGATGCGCATGCGCGCATGTCATTTCTTAAGTTTTCGCTTTTGTTTCATAATCGCTTGTGGTAACGCCGGCGTTCCGCTTAAGAAATTGACAATTAAAAATGTTTATTTTCACAAACCGCTCGTTTATTGAGACATATAACTGTGTGTGTGTGTATGTTTGTTGACATATAAGAGATATGCGCTACTTGCAGCGTCGTAAGTTAAGCCATGTAGTTGGCCAATGGCGGAGTCAACAAAAAGCTGCGCACAAATACGTACAACCAAAAAAATATACATACAGACAGTATCATACACACACAGCCTATTGAATTTGCATTTGTTGCGTTAATTAAATTTCGCAGTGTGCAGTGCGTCACAAAGCCATGGCGAGGCACCAACGGCGTATCATCATCCGGCACTTAGCTGGTTAACGAGATATTTAGACTATGAAACTGCAGCCAAACAGTTCGCTCATGATATGTATGGGTACAGGTGTGTGATATGCATGCCCGCATGTACATACTATGTGTGCGTGCGCGTATTTGTGTGAATGCCGCTCATTCATTATCAAAAACACCATCTGCGCGAAATGATAGCCGTGGAAAAGTGCATACAACGGCGATAAAACGCCAGGCGCAATGCCAAAGCGGCCGAGAAAAAATCACAAAACAGCGCTGGTAACAGCTTCATTAGCCGTTGACTGCAGCGCGCAGTAAAAATTGCTAAAATAAAAATAACTCTCGAAATCAACCAAAGCAACTTGAAAACCTGCGAGCATATTAAGTGCGAAACATGCTGCTTGTAGGAGCAGATAACGCAGCGTTGGCAACGTGTGAGATAATAACAAGAAGAAATGTTAGCTTCGACTACAACTATGCTATAATACCCTACACGGTGCATTTATTATAGCAAAGAAGGGTATACAAGATTTTTTCTTGATTTTAATCGTTCAGTTTGTATGACAGGTATATGCTATAGTGAACCGATCTGAATTATTTCTTTGGAGATTATAGATTTATCTTGGAAAAAAAGATGTGCCAAATTTCGTGAAGATATCTCTTGAAATAAAACAGTTTTTCTTACAACAGCTTGACTTGGATCGTTCAGTTTGTATGGCAGCTATATGCTATAGTGGTTCGATGTTGACGGTTCCTTCAGCAATATAGCCTATAGTTGAGAAAAGGACATTTGCAGAAAATCAGATCGATATCTCGAAAACTGAGGAACTAGTTCGCATATGTTCAGACAGACGTAAGGAGAGACAGACAGGACATGGTTAAATCGACTCAGCTCCTTGCGCTGATCATTTATATATATATTATGGTCTCCAGTGTGTCTTTCTGGGTGTTATAAACTAGGTGGCAAACTTTATATAATATGTATAGGGCATAAAAACACGCGCAACATGAGAACAACAACAAGCCATAGACGTAGCAGCTCATCACATTGCCAAAATAAGATCAAAAGCGTCTAAAGTTTGTATATAAATATATATATGTATATATTTATAGTAGTATATCATGCCCCTAAAAATTAGTCCAGTTTGTTTTCATATCATCACCCTGCTTCCTTTGCTCGTGGTTGCCGTTGTTGCTGTTGCACTGCTGCTTGTATTCACGACGCTTGCTTTGGCGCTTTGGCACTTTCCGGCTTTTGTTTGCATTTAATTAACCTCAAACTGCATGACACAAACGCCAGACGCGAATTCGGCACAACCGCGCCGTCGCCGAAATAAATTATGCATTTGAGTGTGGAAAAAAGACTAACGAGCAAAAGGCAACGGCACAGCGCTTAATTGAATTCAGCGCGATTTGATACAACTCAAGCAGCGGCTAACAGTCTAAGCAATCCGCAAGCTGCGCAGTCGGACACAGCGCTGACGAAAATCTCACAGTAATTGCAGATGAGAGAAGAACACGAATAAACAGCCATGCACAGTGGAAATACATAGAGACAAAGCGCGCATGCGCTAGCTTATGAGTTAATGGCGTTCATAGCAAGGATTCAAGTGAATTACTTAACTCAGCTGCAGCGTCTCATATATTAAACTAACTAACTTTGCCAGAATTATAATTTTATGTCTTCTGCGTGTGTACGTGTGTGTGTGCCACTCAGTGCAGTGTTGGCGCAATCAATGACTTGATTAACTAACAAACGAAATTTTCATGGTCCATAAAGCGATTGAGCAAAAAAAAGCAAAAAACAACAACAACAAAGGCAACAATAACAACAGCAAAAATACAACAACAAATTCAACAATAACAATAAACGCAGCGAATTTCGTGACAAAAATATATAATGAGTCTGTCTGTAAGAATTGCTTAATATGAACTTGAGCTCTTTTAGCGCACAAGTTTCGCTTCAATAACTTTTGAATTAATATTTTCGTAATAGTTTTTGTTGTTCGATATTTTTGCATTCAAACTGGTGTAATTAGTGTTTTGAAGTTCATTACACTGGTGTGTTGGACCGTAGAAGGCATGCAAGCCCACAAAGCAATAAAAGAAATTGCATGTCTTGTAAGCGTTATTGGTAATGAAAGTCATTAAAATTGCTTGCGTGCATGTCATGTGGGTGTTTCGTCAGCGATGCGGCAAAAAAAAACACAAGAAAAATAAAAAATAAAAAGAAATAGAAAAAGTAATATAAAAGAAATTAATAAAAGCAGTGAAATGCTGTTTGGCTCCTAATTTGCTGTTAATTGAGACATTTTGGTAACGAAAAATTGTTCTACGAAACCTGTAACCGGTACTGTAGCTTTTGGTTAATGAAAGCATTAATGCTATTTACTGTATTTGTATACTGAACAAGATATATTACTATATTTGCTATATACAAGTATGTAGTCTAACAGCCAGTAGAAAATATTGGAGCATATACGAGTATAATATATATATATATATATATAATGATCAGCGTAATGAGCTGTGTGATATAGCCTTTTTTGTTTGCCTGTCCTTTTGGACACTCAGTTTTTAAGTTATCGTTCCAAAATTTTGTGCATGCGCTTTTCTCATCAAGGAGTTGCTTATTTGTCCGAACTGTCGATACCGGACAACTATAGCATATAGCTGCCATACAAACTGCACAATCAAAAGAAAGTCTATATAAGTAAAACTTTTTTATTTGATGGGATATCTTCATGAAATTAAACATGAAGTATTACCCAACAGAGTGCAATAATAAGTGAAGGAATTTTTCCTATCGGACCATTATAACATGTAGCTGCCATAAAAACTAAACGCTAAAAATTAAGTACTTATAGGAAAAAAATTTACATTTTGCAAGATATTTTCATGAAATTTCGCAAGCATTATAGTGCAAAACTATACTATAAAATCTGAAGAAATTTTTCTGATCGGATTACTATAGCACATAGCTGCCATACAAACTGAACGCTCTAAATTAAGTTTTTGTATGAAAAATTTATTTATTTGTTGAGCTATCTTCACGAATTTTAGCATAGATTATTTTCCAAGACAACTGTATATACTACAAGGAAATGCTTCAGATCGGATCACTATAGCATATAGCTGCCATACAAACTGAATGCTCAAGATCAAGAAAAAGTTGTTTTAAAACCCTTTTATGCTATAAGAAATGCAACTGTGAAGGGTATAAAGTCTCAGTGCAATATGTTTTGTTATTTTTGCTTTTTTTAGCAATATATTTTCTAATCTTAAATGACTAAAATATAGAAAATCATGCACACAACACACTTTTGTTGTATGCTCGTATATGCATTTGTGGAGAAAAACACGATCATTTTCAATTATGTATATATTAAACTTACAAATATGCATATATAATACATATATTTATGTGTATTTATATAACATATTCATGCCAGTTGTGTTACGCAACGTATAGTATAGTACATAAACTTATTATACCATATTTAATTGCATTTAGTATCAACACAGGAACCGCTTGAAATTGCGTTTAATGAAAACTTCCGTTTCCAAAGTAAATGCAGTGGAAAGTTTACTTGCGCATTAATTGCAAATATAAATATTAAAATAAAGGAAGTAAAAACAAAAAATAATAGCTACAATTTGCTTATTTTACTAATTGACTTTTTATTATAACAAACAATGGCTGATAAGTGCGATTATGCAGCTTGGATTTATGCGCGTTAGTTTTTGTTGTAAAAATAATGATACTGAAAAGGATGTTACAAATCAAAAAATCATAATACGTATGCAGCAAAGATAGTGGTGAATATATTTGGGGGTTTTGGAAGCCAACTTGAAAAAAATTAGTTTGAAGTAGGATCAATATTAAAAATATGTTGAAGGGAAAAATCACCCAGAGATTCCAGGTCCGCTTCCAAGTACCACAAATTGTAAATTTCGTAACCTTCTAAGTCCACTTCTGATAAAAGTTAGTGACTTTCTGTGGTCCAAGTACCCCAAATGTAACCTTCTGGATCCGCTGCTGATAAAATATTCTGACTTTTTATGGTCCAAGTTCCCCAAATTGTAAATTTCGTAATCTCTATAGTGATACTAAATTATTACTGTTTCTAACTGGATTTATTTCATACTACTTAAGTGTGAAAAAAGCATAATTTTCGGCATTATTGTCTGTAAGAGCTTTTGATAAGCCTTCGGCTAGTGCAGTAACTGTAAGTGACACGAATATGCGAATTTTTACACACAAAAATTTTATTTTTTTCACTTTTAAGCTAACCACTTCCTTACATACATACATAAATACACACATAAGTTTGATTGGTAACTTCATTTCGCAAATTTATGGTTAAAATATAATTTGCAGCCGCATTCAATGGCAGTACACACACGTACACATACATACATATTTATGCATTATCACGCTTGTTCTACTTTACGCTGTTAGATTATATGACTTTTAAGGCATAATTAAGGCAGCGCTGTCGCTTGTGAAATCCTTAATTAACTAGCTACAACAAAGCTTACAAACGTGTGCGTGCAGCTACAAAAGTAGAGCTGATGACACCGTTGATATCCACGGATTACTTAAGCAATCGCACAAAGTCACATTCATACATACGCATCATGTTAATGCATACATACATACGAAAGCCTAAACATAAATATACATACATACACACATACATATACTTATATTCATATATCTATTATACCAATTGTCTGAGAACTGAAATAATGACCCAGCAAAGTTTGACTGAAAGAAAAAAAGTGTACGCGTATCAACGGAGCTGCGCACAAAAAACGCCGTCAAAGTCAATTAAAGCGGACAAAAGCCCGAACATCGAGCACCGCAAAGTGAAGTAACATTCAGAAAAGGCAAAAAGTGGCAGAACACACAAGCGGGCAATGGTTTATATATGTATACAATGTACGTTAGTGTTAGTACCGGAAATCGGGTTTCATGATTTTCGGAATTTTCAAGTTCGGGATTTTAGATTTACACTTTTTTTAATATGATTTTCATATTGAGCTAGAGTTTTTCGAAGTACCGAATTTTTTATTTTCGTGATTTTAGAATTCGGAATTTTGAAATTTCGGGATTTTGGATTTCGGGTATTATACTTGGGGATCTTGGATTTTGGGATTAACATACTGGACAATGTGCGTTAGCATTTGTTAGTACCGAAGATCGGGGTTTTCCGGGCTTCTAAATTCGGGTTTTTAGATTTCGGGCTTACATTTTTTTATAATATTTTTAAGTTGAGATAGAAGTATTTCAAAATATGGAAAAACGGAGTTTTCGATTTTCGGGATTTCAGATTTCAAAATTAGAAATTTCTGGATTTAAAATATTGGGATTTGAAATCTCAGGATTTTGTGATTTCGGGAATAAATTTTATTTTACAAATTTTCAAATTGACCTAAATTTTTCAGGTTTATAGACTTTGGGATTAGAATTATGTTTCATAATACTTTCAAATTAAGCTAGAATTTTGGTTTTCGAGATTTTTAAATTCGGGATTTTGGATTTGAGGTTTAAATTTTTTTAATAATATTTTCAAACTAAGCAAGAATTTTTTTGAAATACTGAAAAACGGTTTTCTTAATTTTCGGCATTTTAAAAATTTCAAAATCTAAACATCGGGATTTAAGTTTTCTGGAATTATATTTCAGGATTTTGGATTTCGGAATGTTAGATATCGGGATTTGTGCTTTCGGGATTGTACCGTGGTTTTAATAGAAAATACTAGCATCAACGGGATTAACCTAAACTTTCGGGACTTACTGCACATACGCATATATACATAAGTACATATTTATGTATGTATGTACATATATGTATGTATATGTATACTTGTATATATGTATAATATGAATGTATGTATGTGGCAACATTCAATTGCTGGTTGCAACCATTAACGCTGTGAGGATTGACGCGATAGCACGCAGCTTCGCACAGCAGCAGCTAAAAGCAGACACACATATATATGTATGTATGACAGCCTACTGTTGCTGGCACATAAATCACCGGCATGAAAAATATGTAATCTGTTTTTTCCACGGCACACAATTTCAATTTCGGCATAGGAAGCGTTCGACTGACTGGCATTGCTGAGAAATCATAAGAATCGTTTGGCTCAACGCTGACAGCGAGATTTAATTACAACAAAAATGATAGCAACGCAATGAAAGAGTCTGCGCCGTCAAATGCTTGCAATAAAAACGAAAGAAATATTTGTAACTGTTTGGTGTGGCATGAAGCGCACAGCGGAGGGCAGAGGAGGAATGACAGACAAAAGCGCAGAAATTGCACAAAAGCCTTGCGAAGAGTCACGGCCACTTAGACACTTGAGTAGCTGAGTATATTTTACTAGTTGATGTATATAAACACCCAAACACACAAATATATGTATATATAAGATATCTGTGTATACATATGTATATACTATATGGTATATATAACTGTGCATTTGTCAGCGTGACCGCGTGATCAACGAGCGTCGCTGCTGCTGCATCATGACACGGCGGCCGCACAACAATTGCCCAACGGTCATTGCGGCACTTGTCCGCCACTTTTTATCGGTGGGGTCAAGTGTGCGGCGCACTCGAAGCGCTTAACTGGCCGCTGACAATTTCAGCCAAAGAATTGTGCTGAAAAGAATTTCGTATGTCCCAGAAATGCAAGCGTTGCCAGGCAGTGCAAGTGCCGATTAATGTCGGCTGATATATTGGGTTGTCGAAAAAGTCTTTTCGTATTTATATTTCATTTAAATTTTCAGTGGAAATTTTTGCGCTTTTCAGTAATTTTGAAACAGTTTCAGTGTGATGTTGACGCTTAAAGCCCGTTAGTGCGGCACAAGGTCACATAGGCAATGTAGGAAGTCATTTAATTGTAATTAAGACACCGGATCGCTGCCAACTTGCGTTAGAAACCAATTAAATAGAGTGTGTCTAATGGCTAAATGAAGTGTTGTCATGAATAAAATTAAATAATATGCTGCTGATTTTCTAAATTATCTATGCTTGGATTCGTCAAAGTTTAGAGAGTGGCGAAACGATCAAACATATGAGAAAATATTCGCAAAAGTCTATCTGTTTTAGATACATATATCGCTCCGAAATTTTGCGCGCATTCTTTTCACATTATGCAGCTGCTTATTTAAGAGAATCGTATCACTATAGCGTAAAGCTGTCATACAAACTGAACGATCAAAACTTAGTTCTTGTATGAAAAACTTTTTTGTTTGACGAAACATCTTCACAAAATTTAGAAAAGATTTTTTTCTAATCTAAAGCTACCATATCTTAAGAAATTTTTTAGATCGAACTACTATAGCATATAGCTGCCATATAAACTGACTGATCAAACTCAAGTCCTTGTATGGAAACCCTCTTTATTTGACGAGATACGACGAATGAAAAAAAAAGTTTTTAGATCGAACCACTATAGCATATAGCTGCCATACAAACTGCACAATCAATATCTAGTTCGTGTATGGAAAATTTTTTTATTTGATAAGTTATTTTCATGAAATTCGTCGTGGATTATTTTCTAAGGTAAAATTAGCAATATCCATGAAATTATCGCGATTTTGATGACTATTCATACAAACTGAACTATCAAAATCAAGTACTTGTATCGAAATATCTTTATTTGTGAAGGTTATTCCAGCCTCAGCGCAACCGAAGTTAACGGTTTTTTTGTTTTGAAAATATTAAAAAATAATTATATTTTTTCACCACTTAAAATAGTATTATGCACCACTGTTGCGCTTCAAGTAGTCGCTAAATAAATAAAAAACTTCTTTCTATTATATTTTTTTAGCATTAAACTTGACTGGAGTTGACTGCAAATTCGTTTGTTGGCTTTTGGTTTTAAGATCTGTTTGCGCTCAACTCAAAAAGTGACATTGAAGTTAAAATGTTTTATTTTTTTAAATTTTTTTTATTTTTGTTTCATTACTAAAAAAGTCATAAAACTCCAACCAGTTAAGTGGATTTACGGCTTTGTGCTTTTAGCAAAGTGTAATCACACATTTATAGCTAAACCAGCAACTCTATTTTAATTATTTGCCTAAAATTGGTCATTTCGACTTGAAGACAGCAAATACTAATAATTTGCGAGCGTTTAAAGCTTGGCAAATATTTAAGCGCATAAATTGGGCAAAATAAATATGCGATTCGCTTTCAATTAGCGCGTGAATACAACAATATTGCGCGGAGCTTGGTGTTTATGTGAGACCAGATGTGTTTGACAGGAAAAATGCATTAACTTTAGTTTGTCAAAAAATATTTTTTCTTTGATGGGAGGCTGAAATTTTGGAGCAAATTATTATAATAGCCTTCACAGGGGCGTTTCTTATAGCATAAAAGGGTATGAAAAGATCTTTAATTTGAGTTTAAATGGCCAGTTTGTATGGCAGCTATATGCTATAGTGATCCGATCTAAACAATTTTTTCGGAGATTGTATAATCAAATAAAAAAGTTTGCCATAAGGGACTGCATTTTGATGTTTCATTTTGTATGACAGCTATATGCTGTAGTGATTCCATCTGAACAATTTTTTCGGATAATATAGAGATGTTTTGATCAATCTGCACAAAATTTCGTGAAGATATTTCTTCAAACAAAAAAGTTTTCTGTACAAGGACTTGATTTTTATTGATCAGTTTGTATGGCAGCTATATGCTATATGTAGTTGTCCGATTTCGGTGATTTCGACAAATAAATAGCTTCTTGATAAGAAAAGCATGCTTGCCAAATTTCAGGTTGATATCTCAAAAACTGAGGGACCTTGTTCAGGGTATAAAAAGAGATTAGGCTCGAAAAAGCTATAAGTTTCACTTTATGAAGCATTCAGTAATTTGAGTACTAAAAAGCTAAGCATAACATTGACGTTCAAGTGTAATACAATATGCGTACATATGATATATTTTCATCTCTATATGTGTGTGCAAATCGAATTCAATTTGTAATCGCACAATATTCGCGGCATTGAAATTAATCGGATTACAGACAATTGCGAACTAACAGCGACATTTGTTTTGTAGCTTTTCGCCAAGAAAATAAATTGTAACTGAACGCTTACACGTACATTTGTTGTGGCTGTTTCAGACAGCTGACAAAAAAGCGACCGTATACAGCCTAACACGAAGCTTCATTTAAGAAAAGACAAAAAAAACAAAAAAAATCTAAAAAAATAAAAAAATAAATACAAAAAAAATGAAACAAAAAGTAAAAAAAGTAAAAAAATAAAAAAAAAAACAAAAACACTACAAAAAAAATTTAAAAATAAAAAAATGCAAAAAAAAATAAAAACCAAAAAAAGTTGTAAAACTGAAAAAACATAGATTTCGTGTCTGACAGTTAAACGCGGTTGATGTCATACGAGCGCTGCTGCGGCAGGCGATCGCGCGTCGCTTTGTCGGGCCAAACGATAATCATTCCCAATATTGATGGCGTTCGGCGTTGGCAATCGTCAAAGGGACTTTAAATCATGTAAAAAAAAACAATTAAGCAACGCAACAGTTGTGCAGTTATAAGCTGCTTATGCGCTTATGTGACTTGTTGTTGCTGTTTTGTAGAAAACTTTATAGCCGCACAGCTTTTATGATCGGAGCTGACAGCCACATTTGAAATATAACAACTGAATCATGTTTATAAATAATCAAAATTGAGTTCTTGTATGAAAAACTTTTTCTTATGAGAAAATATCTTCACGAAATTTCGCACGGATTATTGCCATAAACCCAACTATAATATTCAAAGAAGCTGCCATACAAACTATGCGTTAAAAATTTTAGTTATTCTATGAAGAACTTTTTTATTTGATGAGATATCTTCACAAAATTAGGCACAGACTTTTAGATAAACTGAAACTAAAATACCTGAAAAAATTTTCCAGATTGCTCTACTATAGCATATAGCTGCCATATAAATAGAACGATCAAAAATAAATTATTGTAAGGAAAACTTTTTTAATTGACGAGATATCCTATTTTGACAAGAAGGATTTTCTAAGGCAACACATGCCTGAAGAAATTGCTCAAGTCAGACTACTAAATAATATAGCTGTCATACAAACTGAACATCAAAAATGTTCTCTTATGGAAGCTTTTTTTATTTGTGAAGAGTATTACAGTTTCGGTGCAGCCGAAGTTAAAAAATTTTTCTTGTTTTTGTTTTATTTGTTTGATATAAAAAATATATTTCAACAGTTACTTTAAGTTTGTCCACAACAATTGTTCAATTTTGTCTAATACCAGCAAGAATAAGTAAACATAATGAATTTATTGAAACTTAGTACCAGTCAATACTAATAATTGAATAAAATAAAAAATCTTTAACATAGGATATGTTTATATAAGTAGCACCACACAACAAAAAAAATTATAAATGCCTATAAAAACGACATAAATATAATAGCTTCACAAAACCAACAAAAAAAGCAGGCAAGACCAAATTACACCCACAGCTAAAAATAGCTAAACCGAATGCTACAAATTACATGAAAAAATAAATACAAATAAACTTAATGAATAATAAAACATTGAACTGTAAAAAGATACCATTCAATAAGCCATTGACCCTAATCGCCACAGAAATGATACACAAACAAAATGTGAGCAAAGAAATCAGCACCATGTGTCAAGGGCATGGGTGAGCCAAAGAGCTTTTGTACCTTTTTATATACGCATTGAACCAATATGAGCATAACACAAGCTCAATATGTAGGTGTATGTTTGTCAGTGTTTAAGAAAAATATAAAATAAGCAAAAATTAATACCAGAAATTGTGTTAATAAAAAATTGTCTAAAATTTCTCGAGAGAAAAATTAGCAATAAACACAATAACAACAATAAAAAATAAATAAAAATAATAGAAATGATAGTCGTGTAAATTAATATAAAGAAATTTGCATTTGAAAGCGCGCAAACCGCCAAAGCAATAATGTGCGAACAGCACGCGGAAGCCATTCACAGACACACACACACACACACATTCAGATATTTTCTCATTTACATGCATTAACGTAGTTTATAGGCCAATGAATGGAAATTGAAAGGAGAAAATTTGTGTTGTGTAGCGAAAAGTGAAATCTTGATATATACAGCCATGTCACAATCACAACGCCGAGTCGCCACAATGATAATAATGGTGATTCTACCGCTAAGTTGCACATTGTCACCATAAAATGATAATAATAACATTTTATTTCTTTGTGCATATGCAAAGGTCAGCCGTTAGGTAGCCGTGTTAGTCAAGTTCATGAAGGGAAAATTCTAAAATTCTGGGTCAATGGAGCAATAAAAGTGAAAAGATACAGTTGATGTTTACTAATGAGAAGAAAACAACAAAGAGGACAATAAAATAAAGAAAAACAAAAAAAAAAACGTTAACTTCGGTTGCAACGCAGCAAACATACACTTCACAAACATACACTGGAAAATTTCTTGGATATTGTTTACTTTACCTTTGCAAATAATCCATGTTAAATTTTGTGAAGATGTCTCGTTAAATAAAATTTTTTTCCTTAAATTCACTTGTATGTTTTTTTGTAATTTTTTATAGTTAATTGGCTTGCTTGGCGATGAGTGGGAGGTGCTTTAGGCGATAGAAAAAAGAAGAAGCGGGCAGCTGACGACTTCGACTTCGATTCAGCGCCTCTTCATATAATGTGTCAATGCTGAATATGCCAAAATAAGTCGACTAAATGTGAATACAAGAAAAAGCAAACAAAAAAAAAAAACTAATCACTTGCTGCATACACATCATACTTCAAACGAAGTGGCCGGAATAATACTTGCAAAGTTTGTTGCTTGAGTCTTTCGTTTTGCCACTGCGTCAGCATGCAGCTGTGCGCTTTATTACAACAACAACAGCAAAAATGTGTGTTTTCAGCTGTGCGACAGTGTTAGCTGCGCATTCGCTCGAAAATTAACCCAACGTTTGCACTTTCTTTTGTACTTTTTGCGCTTCCACTGAACTGTCGCGCTCCCACACGCAATGTGATCGTTTGAGATTTGGCTGGCATGCATGCGCACTCTGCGCTCGCTACCGGGTTGACTGAGCAGCCACTTATGACCATTTGTGCTTACTAATGACCCAGTTTTTTCCCTGTTTTCTTGTTGTTTTTGTGGTTTCTGTTTTCATGTGTCTTTCTTCCCACTGCCAAGTAAATTTACGCTGTCCAATTTGTTGGTTTTTTCTACAAAAAAACGCACACTTACAAAAGTCAGTTGCGGTGACGCAGCCTTACAACACCAGCGCCACCACACGTCTGCGCCGCGCCAGCACCGAGAGTTGACCAAACTGGTCTTGGAAACTGTGTCAATAATGGGACGCGCGTTGGGCGTGCACGGGCCGGAGAGTCGCCGCGAGCGCGTCCAGCGAAAAGACGCGAAACGGCGGGTGGCGTGAACTAAAAACGAAAGAGTAAACATACGGTTCGCTCGGCGCTCGGTGGTGGGCACAAGAAATGGGTCGCCACTGCCGCGCCGCCAGCGTAAGCGCAGCTGCTATAGCTCACATTAAATGCATGCAACCCGGAACTCTTTGTGGCAAGCACTGTCAGCCGTGCTTTACATGCACATAAATAAACGCAAGTGAATGGCGCGGTATGGCGCGGCGCGTCGCTGTGGTCAACGCAATAGTTGGCTGGCCGGCGCAATAAATAATGTTACAGACGCTGTTGCGTATGTGTGCATGTAATGGCGGCGCGCATGCAAATGGGCTTGGCCGATTTTTACCAAATTCATTAGAAAAAGTGTGTGATGTTGTGAAATGACTGCGACAGTTTGATTTGATGGATTGCGGAGATAAACGATTGACAGGCGATATTTTTCTTTTGAAATGCGCTAAATAGCGCTTAAACGAGTGTGTGTGTGTGTGTAAGCGTTTATGTGTTTACCTTTCATATTTTCACTTTAAGAATTTACTGTGCATAGCTTTTAGATTGTATATACATACGTACGTGGTAATTGACATCTGAGCTCAGCAGTTAGTTGGTCGCATGCGCTTGACTTGCACTGCCTGGAAAAGCTGCTTGTCTTTGAATATAAGTGTGGCACTCACGATATGGATTGGGTGATGATTATGACAATGTTGGCTTTAAGTACTTAGAGGTTACTCTTTGGCTCAAAACAAATTTCATAGAAATTTTATATTCAAAACATGAAAGCCTCAGAAAATATTAAAATAGCCTCTCCATAAGTTGATCAAATTTGACTCGGACTGACCTAATTATACTGTACTACGAATCGATAAAAAGCATTTTTTTCTATATTGTTCGACCTTTTTTCTGTACCTGTGAAATTCGATAATCATACGTTCAAAATATAATATTAAATTAATTAAAATTTTTTAAATTCAAGTTTGGGGTTAAGAATTGTAAATTGAATTAAATTGAGACTAAAAAAATTCTATTTGAATTTTAAATAATATGCTTAGGATTCTTTTTCAAATTTGAGATTCATGTTTTTTAGCATGATAATTAACTAAAATCAAAATGATAATCAATCACGAAAAAAGCTTTACAAATCAATTTGTGACAAGAGAAAGAAGCACAGCAGCAGAAGAATTAAGAAAAGTGCATTCCTCGTCTTTGTATTGTTAAGCAACATAAAAGAAAAAGAACTTCATCATCTAAAAAAAAAAAGTCCGTCAGTAGTAACAACCTGTGCCGAAACGCTTGAAAATGATTAGTGATGGACAAGCGCTTGCCCACATGACCACATAATTGCATACAGTCACAAATATACACACATACACATATGTGTATTTTTCTAAAAACTTTGTATGTATGTGTCGTGAAACTTTCATTTATAGGAATTTTTTAATTCCCTTCGAATGCTGGAAGTATTTTACAGCTCAATGTGGCTACTGGCACATTCATCGCTGCTGAGCAAGAGCTGAGCTCCAGCATGCCACAACTACAGTATGGCTTCTTAATCTTGAAACTTTTAAGTGCACAGTAATTGAGGTCACCTGTCAATATGCTTGGTATTTTTTCAAATTACAATAAGAAAAAGTTAACACGGTGTTAGCATACCCTTCTCAATTATAGATACTTTTCATTCAAGAAGTTGATATTGACCGTTCAGTTTGTATGGCAGCTATGTGCTATAGTGATCCGATCTAGAAAATTCATTCAGATATTGTAACGTTACCTTAGGCCATACTCTATGTCAGATTTCTATTAAAATAAAAGAGTTTTTCATACCAGCACTTAATTTTAAACGTTCAGTTTGTATGAGAGCTATATGCTATACTGATCCGATCTAATTAAAATTTTCAAGAATTGTAACTTTGTCTTGGATAATAATCCATGCAAGATTTCGTTAAGATATCTTCTCAAATAAACAAGTTTTTCATACAAGAACTTTTTTTCGAACGTTCAGCTTGTATGGCAGCGATATGCTATAGTTACACGATCTTAAAAATTTTTACGGAGGTGATGACGTTTTTTTAAAAAATATGCTATGCCAAATTTTGTAAAGATATATTTTCAAACAAAAAAGTTTTTCGTACAAGAACTTGTTTTCGAACGTTCAGTTCGTATGACAGGTATAGTCTATAGTTTTCCGTTCTGAACAATTTCTTCAGATATTGTAGTATTGCTTTGAGAAATACTGTATGTCAAATTTTATAACGTTACCTTGTCAAATAAAAAAGTTTTTCATACAAGTAGAGAAATACTCTCGTCGTTGAGTTCTTGTGCCAACTGTCGGAACATAAATATAAATGTAATGCTTGCAACAAATAAGCCCTTCTAACATACGTGTATATGCTTTCAGCTAAGAGTTGAGTAACATGCGAGTATCAATATATATATTTACGTTACGATGACCCACAAATCGACCATATCTGCTGTCAAGTACCCCATGCTGTCCGCCAAACAGTTCGTCAAATGAAAAGTAAACAAATCAAACAAAAAAGGTTGTAATGGCCGCCAGACACATTTAATTCAATTTGTTTGTGATTTCTGCTGCATAATGATGATGATGACGATGATGAACTTTGTAGCACGAAGGCGACCGAAAAAGGCATTGCATTGAACTTGACGCGCGCGCGCGCCAGTCAATGTTAGACGCGCAAAAGGCGGACGCCCAAACATGTTGTAAGCTTATTGTGTACGTTGGCCAACAACAGTAAGAGCAACAAGCATAACAGCGGCGCGATGTAGTGACAGCTGGAAAAAAGCGCTATACAACGAAACAAAATGAAATGGAATGGCATGGACTGGAATGGTGTGGCGCAACAAGCAGCTGTGGGCAGACGAACCGCGAAAAAAACCCAAACCGGAAAATCGCTGCAATGCATTTTCCGCAGCGCCGCCGAAAAGTGGCAGCCACCAACAAAAGGGAGCGAAGATGGCGCACACACGCACACTAAAAAAACAAAAACAGCTGGACACACACACAGACACATAGGCAGCCACATGTACGGTCGCGCATATACAAGCACGAGCTGCGTTGCCATAAATTGCCAATATATGCAAACAGCGCGCTTTGATGTTGTTATTTTTGTTAGCGCGTTGGCATGTTGCATGCAGTGTTGGCGCACCGCGTTGCTGCGTCACTGCGTGGCACGCCAACGCGGTGGCGGAAATTAATGTAATTGCACAGCCAGTGAGTCAAAAGTGCAATACGCGCGCGCGTCGCTTTGAGAATTGCCGGTAGTTGCAGTTATTATTATTATTATTGCTTTTGTTGTTGTTGTACTTATGATTGCTGCTTGTTTGCTTAAACGGTTTGGCGCGCTGCTATGGCACGTTTGTGTATTGTCTGTGTGTGTGCTCACAGGCGTGCCGTTGCCTGGTGTCCCGAACTTTGCGCTGCCGCAGCGCATAACGGTCGCTTTGTTTGCTGCGGCAAGCGTGCAATCCGAAAAGCCACCCAGCCAGTTAGTTAGTCAGTCCAGTTTGGCTGCCGGCTGCTTTTGGGCTGATGTCTTGTTGACAGTTTGACTGCCCACAATTTCGGGCAACAATTTGTTGTTGTTGTGCTGGTTGTAACTATGCAATCGTTGAAAAGCGTAACTATTGTTTGCAGCAAATGTGTTGTTGTTGGTTGTTTTTGGGTATAAGTTGTCGGCAGTTGTTTTAATTGTTATTGTTGCTGTTGTTACTGTTGCTGTTGTAATGTTGTTCGTAATATTTAGGGTTTTCTACTTATCTGAAGTTTTACTTGTTGTCGAAATTATCATTATTATTGTTGTTGTTATAATTGTTGTTGATATTTTTGTTGTTGTTTTTTGCAGCAAATGATTCTACTTGGCTGTAGTTGTTATACTTCCTGTTGTGTTTGTTGTTTTATTATTATTATTGTTGTAGTTGTTGTTGCCAACTGTTTTGTTTTCTGCTTGCGTACAGTTGTAGTTGTTGAAGTAATTGTTGTTGTTATTATTTTTGCCGTTTTTTATTATTTTGCGGGTTTTTATTTTTGTTGTTTTGTTATTATTGCTGTTGTTTTTATTATTATTGCTGCCGTTTTTTATTATTGTTGTTGTTGTTGCGTTTCTCCAGCGCATGCTTGTCGGTTTTCCATGCATTTCTATTTTTATATTCGGTTTCTGGTTGCCTACTTTTGTTGTTGTTGTTGTGCTTGTTGCAGTGGCTGTTGTCGCTAACCGCCGTTTTACTTTCACTTTTCATTCGTTGCATTTAACACATTTTAAACAGCACATTAACAGAGGAGTTGCCACGGTTTCCAGTTGGGTGGTGCGCACAAGCACACGCTTCAGACCACTCCGCACCCACACAACTACACACACATAAATGTTGTATTTTCGTGTGCATGTACACACGTAGTCGCTGTCAACACACGCTTTTCCATCTGCATTGCGACTTTTGTATGTGCGTCCACGCTTTGATTTATAATTGCTTGCCTGACAGCTATTTTTGCAGCGATTTTAATGAAAGAAACGAATAACTGCATTTTTATACCCTGTACAAGATATATTGAGTTTGGCATGAACCAGTCGCTGAGTTTTTGAGATATCGTTCTGAAATTTTGCACATGTCATTTTCTCTCCAAAACCTGCTCAGATGTCAGAACCGACGATATCAGACCACTATAGCATATAGCTGCCATACAAACTGAACGATCAAAATCATACCCTTGTGCTGAAAACTTTTTTATTTGACGAGGTATCTTCACGAAATTTGGCATGCGGCACTAACTAAGACTTCGCAACAATATCTTAAGAAATTTTCTAGATCCGACTACTATAGCATATAGCTGCCATACAAAGTCAATGACAAAAATCATACCTTTGTATGGAATCTTATTTATTTGTGCAGATATTAACACGAAATTTGGCACGGATTAATTTTCAAGACAACGTTTTATACTCCGAAGAAATTGTTCAGATCAGACTATAGCATATAGCTGCCATACAAGCCGAACGATCAAAGTACAACCTTGTATGGAAAACTTCTTCATTTTCCGAGATATCCACATGAAATTTGGCGCGAATTAGTTTGCAAGATAGTGGTATAATTTCTGACAAATATGTTTAGATCGGACCACTATAACATATAGCTGCCATAAACATCTTTCCATAACCTTCTATGCTATAAGAAATTCTCTTGTAGTATTATAACTTCGGTGTTGCCAATCAGTTGGTTTTCATATTCAAACACATATTATATTTCCTGACGATAAAGTTATATCTCCAGTGTCCAATTAGTTGGCTACAAAATCTACAGAATCCAATTATTTGCCTACCAATTCAGTGATATTGGTGAAAAGAATTAACGCGCTGCATTTCTTTTCATCATAGAATGCAATTATGAATCAATCGTCTTGGTGAAAGTAGTCCAAGGAGGTTTTCGAAACTTCTGTTTCGTTATAAACACTCGCTTAAAGATAAAGAAGTTTTAGTAATAAGGCCTGTTGGATATTCAAGTGATTATTGAACCCGAAAAACTTGCAAGGCAGGTTACAAAAAAATCAGCTTTCTTAATAAAAAAAATCGAGCAGAAGAGAGCACATGTTGAGACAGTTTGGCTAGTTTCCATATATTGCCAAACTATCATAAGAGATATTTGACACATTTCCTCTTGGTTTTGAAGATCCGACGTTTTCGAGCCAAATTTTGTTTAGCGATGAGACCCATTTCTGGCTCAATGGGTATGTAAACAAGCGAAATTGCCACATTTGGGACGAAAATCAGCCTGAAGAGATTCAAGAGCTGCCATTTCAACCAACGATTTGGTGTGATTTGTGGGCCGGTGAAATCATTGGTCCATATTTCTTAAAAATGATGCCGGTCAATGATGACCGCTATTGCTCCATGATAACCGACTATTTGATGCCTGAAATTGAAACTCGTGATCCCGATGACATTTGGTTTCAACAAAACGGCGCCACTTCCGGCACATCGCATCAATTAATGTATTTATTGAGAAAACACTTCGTTGGGCAGTTTTCACATTTTGGGCCGGTCAATTGGCCACCAAGATCGTGTTATATCACACCGTTAGAAGTTTTCCTGTTATGATATGAAAAGTCTGAAGTCTACGCGAACGATCGCGATTCGATTCAGGCCCTTTAGCAAAACATCACGAGTGTCATTCGCCAGTTACCAGTTTAAATGCTCGAACGAGTCATCGAAAATTGGACTCAACGGATGGACCATCTGAGGCATAGCGGCGGCCAACATTTGAAAGAGATAATCTTCAGAAAATGAATGCCAAAAATGTTCTATTGAATGTAAATATACATTCTTCAATAAATTTGAAGTTTCTGTATTTTTTCTTTAAAAAAAAGGTAGGGAGCCTCGAAATGGTGCTCTTTGTGAGAAAAACTTGACAATTTCTTCCACTTTATTCTTCTTCTTCTTCATGATAGCTAATAGCTACTAGCACTACAGTAACAAACCTAATAAATCTTAAAAAATTGTCTGTGAAAAAGTTTTGAAAAACCCAATATCAGCAAAAAGCAGACCGCCAACTTCAAAATCGCCAAATCATTTGATCTCAATTTAATTGAACTCTAATTAAATTTGGCATCAAATGCTATTTTTTCAAGCAATTAGTCTTATCACACTTGACTTTATTAAATCTTGCAATAAACTGACTTCTACTTCTACTTCCAATTGCAGCGCTTCACATTACTTTTAAACACACACAGAGAGTGAGACACCTGTGGAGCTACGATATGGACTCTTACTTAACAGAAATCAAACAATTGCGGATACCGCGCCCGAAATTTGAACCCAACGGCAGTCCGCCAAACACCTGGCACCGCCTGGTGAGGCCGTATACGCCGCCACGCGACTATCACTTGCTAACCAATGAGATAATCACCACCGCAAGCGCGTTGCATCCGAATCGGAGTTACCAGGGTGGCGCGGAGGAGTTCCGACCAACGTTGCACGAAAAAATGTAAGCAGCTTTGCACAGCACACCGCACCAGCGCCGCTAACCACGACCACTACAATCATACACAACCTTAGCGCCGCAATCTTGATGCTTTCCATTGGTGTAATTAATGAAATCCACTTGGTGAATGGCAAGGGTGTCAAGTGTCGGTGTAGAAAAGAAAGAAAATATTGAAGTAAACGTAGTAGGTAAGCGGTAGCTGCGCAGGGCATGTGCGGCTGAGTGCAGTGAGCGATTCAAAGTGATGAGGATAATGAGCAGAATTAATTTTACGCACGCTATTATTAAACTATATATATACATATCTATATACGAAATACATACATATATGTTAGCTTACATATGTATATGCTTATATTCAAACGACTAGGACCATATGTCTTTAATATAGTTTAAGAAGTTATGTGAATTTAAGGGTTTCACCAACAGCTGGTGAAAATAATATTTTTTATTTGTATATTTACGGTAATTTGTGAATATTGACCCAATAAAATTATTGATTTTATTTGTAAAGAAGAATGGTGTGGTTTACATAATGAAATTGAAAGCCAAATGAGGTAAGAATCCTTACAAAATTTCGTGAAAATATCTCGTCAAACGAAAAAGTTTTCCATACAAAGACTTTAGTTCGATCGGTCAGTTCGTATGGCAGCACTATAGCATAGTCTTGCAATCTGCACAATTTATTCGGAGATTATGGAGTTGCATTAGAAAATAATTTTTGCCAAATTTTGTTAAGATACCTTTTTAAAGTTCTCTGAGGCCCATTCACAGAGGATGGAGTAAGGAAAGTTCTCTGAGCGCCTTTCACTTGTCTGTGACCGAAAACGATTATTTCACA
The DNA here is from genome assembly GCF_016617805.1 of Bactrocera tryoni. Classification (NCBI taxonomy): domain Eukaryota; kingdom Metazoa; phylum Arthropoda; class Insecta; order Diptera; family Tephritidae; genus Bactrocera; species Bactrocera tryoni. Next base: position 76,614,528 of record NC_052503.1, read on the forward strand.
TATTGCTCAAGCAGCTCACTATTTACGGTTCAAGTATCCTCTGGGTAGCCAAAAAATCTCCGTTTCAAGGCAAGCTAAGATCAAAAGGCGAATCATCCCTTTTTTGATGTAAATTTGCTGTGGGATCCGTGGATGAAGATCTAGCTACAATGCGCATCAAAGCTAAGTTCTTCAACATGTTGATGATTTGCGCACATGCCCCGACTGAAGAGAAGGATGATATGACCAAAGATATCTACTATGAGAGTTGCCCCCGCCAAGATGTAAAAATCGTGCGTGGCGACTTTAACATCAGGGTGGACAATGAAGGTATCTTTGGCCCAACGGTCGGTACATTCAGCCTCCATGATACAACATCCGGGAATGTGTGGAGGCTGATCGACTTCGCCGGGGCTCGAAGTATGGATATCTTTAGTATTATATTGCAGAATAGAAAAATTGATCAAGCTGCCTGACTCTCTCCGGATAGAAAAGCCACCAACCAGTTGTGTTGTGATAGACGGAAGACACGTCTCCCGTGTTTTAGCGGTGCGTACGCTCCGAGGTTCTAACATTGACTCGGACCACTATCTTGTTGCAGCCAAGATGCGCACTCGCCTCTGTGCAGCAAAAAAAGCACGTCAACAAACACAAGGACTGCAATCACACAGACAGCGCAATGATTTTCTACTCAGCTTGCACTCCTTCTCTCTTACTCAGCAACTCGATATAAGGGAACTGTGGGACGGCTGCTAAAAAGAACAGCTGGTACGATGAGGAGTGTCGTGTCGCACTGGAGAACAGACACAGGCTACCTCGCAACGTTACAATCGACCACAATACGTGCGGGATGAGATAGATACCGAGAGATGAAGAGGGAAGCGACACGCAATTGTAGACAAAAAAGAGAGAGGCCGAAATGTGTGAGTACGAAGAGCTTGACAAGCTGGCCGACAGGGGTAATGCTTGAAACTTCTACGAAAAGATGTGGCGACTAACAAAAGGTGGTTACAATAGTGTGGCCTTAGACCTGGAAAAACTACAATCGACCTAAGATTTACCATGTGCTAAATCAAGTCAAAAAAGAGGATCGACACGCACCACCTCTTCGTCGACTTCATAGCTGCTTTGACAGCACGAAAAGGAGCTGCCTTTATGCCGCTATGTCTGAATTCGGTATCCACTTTAAACTATGTAATACGGCTGTGTAAACTGATGTTGAGCATTACCATAAGCTCCGTCATGATCGGTAAGAACCTCTCCGAGCCACTCGATACCAAACCAGGTTTCAGACAAGACGGTTCTCTATTATGCGACTGCTTCAATCTACTACTGGAGATCGAGTTGCAGAGCTGTATAGAGAGGGTGTAATCTTCTTCAAGAGCGTACAATTGCTGACGTATAATTATAATAATCTGACAGATTCTAATTAGAACTAAAATGTGCTTTTAAGCGATCATCAAAATATAAACAAGATATTTACGAGAAAAAACTAAAAAAAGGTTAGTTGATTGATTAAAAATACGTGTAGAATTAACATCCACCAAATGGGCACATAAAGTCATAATTATACATATATATATATATGTACATATATGTATGTATATATTTGGTATTTCATAAGGCTGTGTTTCATCATATTTCTCATAAACTAACAATTGTCAAAGCTGTATGAAAACTCGCCAAACTTTCTAGCACGCCCATATTATATTATAACCACCCTAATGTGTATATAATATGCTTCCCTTTAATACAGTGCTAAATGCTGCTAAAAGTTGTTGCGTATATGTGTGTATAAGTATTTTTTTCATTGTGTGTTCTGTATGCACTTCGCTACTCACCGCATCTTGTTCGTATTCCGAGTGTGGTATTTGAGTTTCACTGCCTCTACGGGACCTATGGTCATCACAGCCGTATTCCTAGAGACACAAAAATAAGTAGATGATTGGCAACGAAAAATATGTGTAATGCGTCTTTGAACAAAGGAGAAATTATATTATTTTTTATGATAACGAACAGTATTCGTGTTTGCAAACTAAAACAATAACAACAACACATACATACACACCACTGATTAGGCAACTGCTGGCGCTGTGAACATTTTTTGATGAATACATTTTAGGTATTCATAAGAAGTTCTCAGCACCAGACGTATTTAAGTTACAAATATACATACATACATACATTTAAAATAATAAAATTTTCGCAAAACCAAAGAATACATCCAATACAGTAAAAATATAATGGATTTATTTAGTAACTAATGTCATATTATTAATAACTTGAATCATTTTTGCTAGTTTGAAATAGTTCAAATACAGACATTCAGAAAATATGAAGAAAATAATCGACTCTAACACACACACAAGTAAAAAGTAACGAAAAATGTATTTATATACAAATGCGCTACGTTTAAGAGCAGGAACGCTTGCAGAGTTCGTGGAGTAACATGAAAAAGCAGTTGAATATAATTTATAAAAAAATGAGATTCTGCTGCTTTAAGGGCAAAATTGTTACGTTTTCTTGCAATTATAAATAACAACTAATTAACTTCGGTTGCAACGGCGCTAATAATACCTAAATATTGCTGACATGAATCTGATTTTGTTCGTTCCGTTCGTATGGCAGCTACATGCTATAGTGGTTCGATCTGAGCAATTTCTTCGGAGATTACAGCGATGTCTGAGATCGTGATCTGACATCTGATCAACAATAAGGGCCTACGTGCCTCACAGGGCGTGCAACAACCGAATTATTCCAAGAAAAGTTTGGAGATTCGATTATTTCAAGAAATTGTGAGATTGAATGGCCTCCAAGAAGTTGTGATTTAACACCTTTAGACTACTGTTTGTGGGGTTATTTGAAGTCATTGGTCTTTAGCAGTAAACCAGACCGCCGTCAAGCTTTAGAAGTCAGTATTGAACGTTCTATAGCAATCATGGCACACGATTTGATTCAGTGGAAAGAGTACTCGAAAATAAGGTTCAACGAATTCGTGCCTGCAAACGAAGTCGTGGCGGCCATTTGAATTTTGTTTTATTCCGAACTTAACTGTATCGATTGTACTTCACACTAAGGTAAATATATTTGAATTTCCTTAACTTAACGAACTTTTTTTAAGATTACTTCACTTGATTTAATTTTATTAATTTTTATTAATTTTCTGCATTTTTTCTGCTCACAAACGTAGCGTCTAACTGTAAATCAAATCAAATTAAAATATAAGACGAAAGATATGAATGGTCTCCATAGTAGACATAACCTAGGCAAAGGAAACTTGTTTTCCATATGTGAGACAGTTTGGCCTGCCATCGAATGTCAATTTTATCAAGTTTGGTTTAAACGTAGTTTAATACAAATGTAAGTTAATTTATCCTAATGAAAATCTCTAAACATTTCCGAAAAATTTTTGCACTGGTGTGTTTTAAAAAAGTGACAGAGACGAAAATATATTTAGAGTGACTGAGAATATACGCTTAAAACAAAAGCTGCAAACTTGTGAAAGGGTAAAAAGTCCATGAGATAGAGAGAGATAGTGAGTGTATGCACGCTAGGAAAGCGCGAATGTTAAGGCTATGCGCATAGTGACTCTTATGCACCGTGCGAAATATTTGTAAAGGCAACTAGATTTTCTTTAATAAGGAAAATATAGTGACATATTTACGTTATAAATTATTTGGTAATTTACTCTTTATATTTATTCGTTTCTTCATTGGGTTCTCTAATTGGTATTTAACCAGAATAATGGTTTAATACTGTGCATATTTAAAAAGTTTCCAAACTTATTACACTTTTGCCAAGTCTATTTTACGCCAAGACTTCGAAAATGTTACTTTTTCAGATGAGCAAAAATTTAATTTTGATGGTCTGGACAGAAACGACAAATACTGATCTAAAAACTTTCCCAAGGTCTCTCAAGGTTTGATTCCAATATGTTTTGTTTCTACCAAATGGACTCAGAGTATTATAAGCCGCTTTTGAATGAAGTTTTGGTGACCACAGCAGAAGATTTTGCTGATATTTAGTTAATTTTTTAGCATCATAACACAGTGATTGAACGGTCGAAGAAGACTAAAGAGTTTTTTTTGGAAACCAAAGTTATTTCCAAACTAGAATGTCAGCTCTGAGCTCAGATTAACTGTCACTTGGTACTCAAATGTTCAGCTCTGAGCTCAGATCTTAATCCACTGCCACTCGATACTTGACTGGCCAACTCTGAACTCAGGTGAAAATCTAGTAGAAAACCTTTGGTCCAGCTGATAGTGGAGAGCCGATTCGGCGCCATTCGTGGCAATAATCGGTCAATATTTCTTCAAAAATTATACCGGTGAGAACGTAACCGTCAATGGCAAGACGGCGCTACTTCCCACAGCAGATAATTTCATGTTTTGGGCCGGTCGATAGGCCACCAAGACCGTGTGATATCACACCGCTATACTATTTCTGATTCCTGTGGGGATATGTAATTACTAGAGTTTAAAAAAAAGAACTATTTCGCACGGTCTATCATAAAGAAGCAGGCAGTTGAATTCAGACAGTCACTGCCTCGCTATCAGCGCCACTATGCACTTAGCCTAAGCGTGTTGTTTGATAGTTTTGAAAGCGTTTTAGTGTTGGCAATGCTTTGCGCTTTGCAGTGCGTTAAAAAGAGACAGCAGTTAGTGTTTTGCGTTTTCAAATATTTTTCTTTAACTTTTGCTTTACTACTTTGTTTTGAAAATTTCTTGTTAATTTCTTTTGCTTTGTTTTTGTTAATGGTTGATTTCAAATTTATGCTTCACCTGATGCTGATTGTCAGTTTTGTTGTTATCAACGCCCGTGGTATATATTTTACAGATTGATTGATTATTTGTTGCCAACGACGATGATGATGATGTGGTTGCATGCTGTGAATGTTGCTGTTTCTGTAGCTGGTGCTGTTGCTGTTGCGCGCCGCTCGTCTTTATATTGGCCGCAGCGGCGGCGGCCAAGCAACGTGCCTCCCGTTCTCTTTCGCGCTGCAACGCGGCAGCCGTGCCGCCCAGATGACGCAACGATGAGTGATGATGTGGTGGTGGATGCGGATGTGGATATGACGCTGGATGATGGTAATTGTGGGATGAGCGATGCAAGACGGGACCGGCAGACATGGGGCGATAGGGCAATTGTTGCGCTGGCCTATTGGTACGCACGGCCGTACATATGCATGTATGTAGGTCAACAGATGGCAGTATATGCAAGGCGCGCGGCCAGCATACATGCGGTTGGCGCAAACACAAAAAAATACAAAAGACGTGCAATTTTCAAGGTATACGCAAGCCAAAAGGATATGGTGGAGAAAGAAATAGAGAGAATGGAATAGAAGTAAAGAAAAGATTGCGTTTTTGAAAAATATTTTTTTTTTGTAATTTTTTTTTTAGTTTTCTGCGTTTTTTTGCTTTATTTGCTGTACCGATTCTTCATGTCCGACACTGTCATGCCCAGCCCGGAGTCTGACGATGGACTGCGTCCGGTGGCCGCGCTTACTTCCAAGTCAACATCGGTTACCTGCAGATATGTAAGGCAATTCAAGTAGTGTATGTACAAAAAGCATATACGAAGCCGACCTTATTGCCCGCATACATAGTATGTATGTATGTAAACTGTATATATAAATACGTTTGTTTGTATGTACGTAGGTTTAGAATTTGCTTTAAAATTTACAAAATTTTCTGTTAAATTTAATTTGTGGCATAGTTTGCAGCAATAAATTGCTCCAGAAAGTAGGCGTGGGTGCAGAAGAAAGAGGATAGTACAGAGAGCGTGTGAGTATGCTTGTATGTATTACGTTGGTTTTTTATGGTGATGGCACTAAATACATTTCGATTATTACAGCAAGCTTTATGTGGCCGGTGCATTTGATTGGCGGGGGACGGGTACTCAAGGTTTGGTGAAGTTGTTGTAGGCATAAATTGCGTATACTGGAATTATGATTTTCAGGTGAATGGTTGGTGAATAGCTGTTGGTGCAGTTGGGTATGGATTTTTATTTGCCAATTTGCAGATATTTGCTTTGGTGACATAAATTTTCCATTGGTGTGTGCATAAACTATGAGTACTTGTGGTGGCATTATTTTACATGAGTGATGCTAAAGTTATAATATGAGTTTGTTGTTATAATTTTTAATAAACGGTTAACGTATTTTACCAAGTTTTAATTAAACATATAAACGTCTGATATTTTTTATACTCTCGCAAGTTGTTTAAATGGAGTATATTTGTTTAACTAACGGTTGTTTGCATTACCTAAAACAAATTGAGACAGATGTAGCGTTAAAGCTCTACATGATACAAGTAGACGTACTTTTTTCAATTGCCCATTTTTGACAGATCACACGTGAGTCGTGTCAAATTGTTCAATACGAACCCCGTGGAAATGCGATTCGTCGCCGTTCGCTGCAACTCGGACTGACATATGTAACGACTTGGTGCAGTTTACGTCGAGGTCTTAAATTGAAAGCATAGAAAATACCTACTGCTTTTGTAAGAACTGGAACGCTCAACTTTCCCACGCGACATCGCTTCGCTTTATGGGCTTTTGAAAAGTTTCAAGAAGATCCGACGTTTTCGAACCAGATTTTGTTCAGCGATGAGACCGATTTCTGGCTAAATGTGTATGTAAACAAGCTCAAATGCCGCATTTGGGACCAAGAGAAACTTGAAGAGATTCAGGGGGAAACATAAGTAAAAACCAACGGCTTGGCTTTTGGTGGAACTTTCCTGTAATTTATCACTAAGGCAAGGTTAAGTTGAACAAACATCGGCCCAAATGTATGTATGTTCACAAAAGGGTTAAGCCAATGGTCTCCTGGCACCGTATACACTGTCTCATTGTGGTAAAACCCTGTCGTGCATAAACTTGTAAGTGCATTTTGCTCCAGCTTTCTTAAAAAGTGGGTGAGTCTCAAATGGTGAAAAATTTCCTGCATTAGGAGTAGTAGGGTGATATTGCGTTTGAGTTATAAATAGAAAAAATATGAAATGTTTTAAAAAGTGCTTTGAAAATACCTGCGGTTTTTACGCTTTTGAAATTTTTCTCTTAAATTTGAATTTTAGTAAATCCTTAGAAAATACCAAATTCTCTAATTTCTTATGCCATTTAAGCTAAAAATCCAAAATTGACATTCGAATATTGAAATATGCCATGATCGTGATGCAAGTAGCGTTAAACATTTTCGAAATTTTCAATAACTTTTGAATCAACTTAATATTAATGCGGAAGCTGAAATAACGCGTGCTTCTTAGACGTGTGGTTTTCGATGAAGTAACATTTTAGCAAGAAAATTTTTTTCAGCGTGAAGTATTCTCAATATTCTCATCATTCTTCTCAATAACATCCTCAAAGAGTCACTGTTTCGTGCGCTCTATGGGCAGAGAGAATCATTCTGCCAAAATTAAAGCCGCTTATGACAGGTATAGCTAAGATTAATGACCTTTTCGTGCTTGACTTAGAGTACGGTGATATGAACGTTTTGTACCAAAAGGACGGAGCTACAAGCCATACAGCTAACGAAACTTCAAGATCGTGAGATTCAACATTGACGGTTGACGCCTTGGAAGCGAATATTTGGCGAGTTATAGGTAGCAAAACTTTCGGATCGAATTTTTTTAAATCTGCGCGGCGTTCACTTGACTGAAATCATTTTGAAAACATAATAGTAGGTAAGTTGATAAGTAGAGTGGCTGTCTGAGAATGTATCTAAGCCTTTCGTAGGCCCATTGTGCAGCTACCGGACTGACGTATGGAACGACTTGGCGCATTTTGCGTCGAGATCTTAAATTGAAAACGTACAAAATACACCTTTTGCAAGCACTGAAGCCGCTTGGTCTTCCCAGGCGACATCGCTATGGGCTCTTGTAAAGTTCCAAAGAAGATCCGACGTTTTCGAGCGAAATTTGATTCAGCGATGAGACTCAGTTTTGGCTCAATGGGAATGTAAACAAGCAAAATTGCGTAAGAGCAACCTGAAGAGATTAAAGAGCTGCCATTTCATTGAGAGAAAATAACAGTTTGGTTTGGTTTGTGGACTGATGGACTGCCACTTCACACACATCGCATAAATGAATGGATTTTTCGAGAGAACACTTCGGTGAGCATATAATTTCATGTTTTGGGCTGGTCGATTGGCCACCTATTTCATATGATATCACACGTTTAAAGTTTTTCCTGTCAGGATATTTAAAGTCTAAAGTCTATGCAGACAATCCCATTTCGATACACGTGTGTCATTCGCCAGTTACCAGCCGATATGCTTGAACGAGTCTTCGAAAATCGACCTCAAGCTGAGTCGTAGCTGCGGCCAACATTTAAAAGAGATAATCTGCAGAAAATAAATGTGAAAGATTTTTCTTTTGAATTAAATTTGAAGTTTCTGCGTTTTTTCTTTAAAGAAAAGTAGGGAACCTCGAAGTGGATCACTCTTTAAAATAGTCGTTATAGGTCATTCCTTGTCCCCTGGCATGTCCGTCAGTTAGACAGTGACCTATTAGCACTCCTACTATTGTCCTTATGTCAATCTTTTTAAATTTTTAGAGTTGCTTTTATGCCAGGTTTGACTGTTTGTTGAGCAAGTAAGTTAAGGATTAACTCCAGCTGGACTCAGCGCTATTTATAATCGTTATTGTAATGGCGAACACTTATTTTAAAGCTTAGTACTCGACCATAACATTGAATTATATGCGTCTGCTTGAAAACCACATGTCTAAAAAGAAAGCACACGTATTCCACATCTCAAGTTAACATATGCTTAGCGTTTAAAAAGACGTCCGCAAAAATGCCGCTATTGTGACGTCAGCAAATGTCAGTCGCTAATGTGAAACTCATGATGAGCAAATTGACGCTACAGTAATGGATAAAATTGTTCAAGCTAGCGTACTTAAATGAGTGATAATATTTCTTATGAACGAGAGTTCAAATTTCTTAATGAGCAAAAAATTAAATTTGTTATATGAGCGGGAATTTATATAATTTTTCCATGAGCGAGAGTTTATAGTATAATTTGATATGTTAATATATATACGAGTATTCTTCAATGACTGTTCAAACTCTTTGTTGGCGTCTTTAAATTTGCATAGCTTTATTGAATATTTCTTCTTTGCTTGTAGTATTTTCGTATAGTTATAACGTTTGTTAACTGCTTGGGTATCCATAACCATAATTTTTTATAATTATTATTGCATTAATTTTTTTTTTATATGCAAGCCTAATGCAGCTGGGCTTGCGGCCGCGCTTAATTAGTGCTTTGACAATGAACGCTTTGCACGCTGGCTGAGCGCTTAAGGCATATTTAGGTTAGTACATTTGCTACAGTTTAAGAGTTATTGTATTTTTTTTTAATATTTTTTTTGAGAATTATGAACAAAAGTTTGTGAAAAATTAAACACTTGGCAATTGTGTTTGTTTTTTGTTGTAGTAATAAGTGTATAAAGTGTACATTATAATAAAAGTAAGGACATATTTTTGGTTTCTTTATGTATGTGTATGTATTATTTTTGTTTTTGTTTTTTAGTTTTGCTTGTCTGCTTTTATGATTTGTCTGCATTATTGTCTTATGTGTGTTCTTCCGCAGAGCATCCGAAAGACTTTTTAAGGATGTGTGTTCTAGTGTTTCAATATTGGATTTGTGAAAACTAATAGAAAAAGCTATAACAAATTTAGCGTTTGGCTGCATTTCTGCTTGTTAAACAACAACAATAAAATTTGTTTTAAATTATGCATATAAATAGTGTATTTTGGCAGATTCGTTACAGTGTCAGGAAATCATATTTAAAAATTAACAATTTCAAAGTAGAAATATTTTATATATTATAACTGTTACACATACATTTACAGCATATAGTTATTAGTTTTGGTTAATACAGCAATTACATTACAACAACAAGTATAGTTAACATGCCTTTTAGTAAATTACACAGTTAGTTAATTAGTTAGTGTTAGTTTAGCTGCCTTCGATGCGTTACTCTCCAGCGTATCTCCAGCGTATCGAACAAGCCATACCAGTTGCTCAAACAAACGGGCAGCGCTTGTGGTGCAACCTTGCGCCTACATATCTGCTGACGCATGCGCAATAGTGTTATGATTCTTGCATAGTGGAGAAATTATCTTTTTTTTTTGCGTTAAAAAAGTTATTTTAAGCTTATATGTTGGTATTCAACGAGTGATCCAAGTAGAGTTAATTTTTTTAAAAGTGTTTCCTTTGACAACTTTTCTTGACAACATCTCGAAAATTGCGCATATACAATTTTTTGTATTCATCAGATTTTGTATAGGAAAAACATGGCTCCTATCGATTGAGTGTTTCTTGACGACGTCTTGAAATACAGATAAAACTTTTGGTATAGATGAACTTGAACAGAAACACGAGTGGTTCAGTGAAAATAGAATAAAGTTTAAAGGAAATTTTAGTCCTGGTAGCTTCACCATGGGCCTACTAAAAGCTTAAGTGCGTCGCAGACAGCCAATCTATCTACCTAATTCCGCAGTCTCTCTACCTACATAGCTACATCGCCATTATGTTTTAAAAATGATTTCGGGCAAGTGTTGTTTCGCATTTCATCACGTAAAGACTTACGCCCGAATAACGCTTACAAATCCTTCAACCTTATAACACAAATTCACGTTCCGTAAATAATGTATTCTACGCGTTTCTCTTAACTTATGGTCAACAGAATCGGCCCACTGAGCATACTATGCGAAACACCAACACTCACCTAGATACCCAGCATTCATTATTAGATAATATTCGAACGAATAGACCAAGAGTAGCACAAAGTGAAGAAAATATAGCAGCCGCAGCTGAGAGTGAGAGACCGTGGAGAGTCGATTCGGCGCTGCTTGCAGCACTTCCTACTGCCGTATGGAACGACTTGACGCATTTTACGTCGAGATCTTAAATTAAAAGCGTACAAAATACAGCTTGTGTAAGAACTGAAGCAGTTCGATCTTCCTAAGCGATATCGCTTCGCTTTATTGACGAAAGCTCCAAGAAGATCCGACGTTTTCGACTCGAATTTCGTTCAGCCAGAAAAAAACAACTGTTGGGTGGAATCATCTGTTCATATTTAATCAAAAATGATGCCGGTGAGAACGTAACCGTCAACGGCGACCACTATCGCGCCATGAAAAGCGACTACTTGATGCCTGAAATTGAAACTCGTGCTCTCGACCACATTTGGTTTCTCCCTTAGACTTTTTCCTGTGGGAATATGAAAATTATGAGGTATATGCGGGCAATCCTGCTTCGATTCCGGCCTTGAAGCAAAACATAAGGCGTGTCATCCGCATGTCACCAGTCTAAATACTGGAACGAGTCATCGATTGGATTCAATGGCTGGTCCATCTGATTCTGAGCTACGGCAAACATTTGAAAGAGATGAATTTCAAAAAATAAATGGCAAAGAATTTTCTTTCGAATGAAAATAAACATTCCCCATTAGATTTGAAGTTTCTGTGTTTTTTTCTTTAAAACAGCAGTGAATCTCAAAGTGGATCACTTTTATAATTAATTAGTTAAATTATCAAAATTTATTTTAAGTTTTAAGTTAATAAAAATATAAGAAAAAAACATATTTTAATTTCATTTGTCCTTTGACCCATTCACAATTGGTAGTAAAAGTGATCTAAAATATTAAAAACAAAAAAATTGGCAACACTGAAGATACCGTTTATACCACTTAAGAGTGTAGGCGGATAACTCTCTTTCAAGAATTTAGCTTGATAACTTTGTTCCTGCTTATATATGCAAGTTTTCTGATATGAGAGTCGTAACAAGCAGAGAGAGCAATGACGAATCGAAGGCAGCTTATATTATGTAATAAGTAAACAGTAAGCATTGACATACGTATAAGTATGTGTGTGTATTTGTGTTAATTTTTGTATGGATATAGAGTACTTTTGTATTAGTATACGGGCTAATAGTATATTTGCTAATAATAATAATAGTAATAATAATAATAATAAACAATTTACGATTTCATAAATCTCTTCGTATATTCAGCGGAAAACAGTTATGGACCTTTAGGTATCTAATAGTAAATAGTGTCTGTATCGTAGAATAAATCTTCTAAAAAGCTTACCGGTAAATCACGTGCGGTTTCTCCTTTACGCTATAGAATTGAAGAGAATGGTAGAGAGAGAGGAAAAATAACAATATACTATATATTCAGTTTGGACTAGAGGGGGTTGAGGGTAGGCGGAATTAAAATAAAAAAGCGACTGTTTTTGCTTAGAGTATTATATCCTAGAAATATTCTCGGTAACTATTAAGTAAATACGATATATGTACTATACATATATTAGGAGTGGTCAGAATTTTCAAAAATAAAAAGGTTTTTGTATTTTTTAAATTATTATCAGTATCATAGAAATATTAACCGAAGATTAGAATTAAATACGACAAAAGAGTTTGAGTTATATGATATATGTAGATATATTAATAAAAAAAAAACATTTATTAAAAAAAAATAAATTAAAAAAGAATTAAGTTTATTGCATTGTTTTTTTTTTTTTAATTTTATATCCTAGAAATATGCTCTGGAAACTTGAATTCAATTTGACAGATATCCTTCGAGTTATTCGATATATGTATGTATATTAGGGGTGGTCGGAATTTACAAACAAATAAAATATATTTATTTTGCATTATTATTAAGTATTTTATACCCGTAGAAGGTCGGAGTCATGTGTAGAAGTTCACGCAAGTGAGGAAAGTTCTCTGATTGCCATTAATTTGGGAGTGGCCAGAAATAATTCCTTTACATGTGGCTCGAACAGTTCACGATTTCGGGTCTAAGATCCTCTGGATAGACAAAGAACATCTTGGAAGCGAGCTAAAGTGAGAAGACCGACCATTTCGGCGAAAAATAAACAACAGCTTCGAAAGAGGCAGAGATAAAACGCACGTTACAATCGATCACAGCACGTGCGGGATGGGATAGATATCGAGAAATATCGCCGAAATACGTGAGTATTGAGAGCTTGACAAGCTGCCGACAGGGCTAATGCTCAAAAATTCTATGAAAAAATGCGGCGACTAACAGAAGGTTTCAAGACCCAAGTATACTTCTGTATAACCCCCAGAGGTGATCTAGTGACTGATGCCCAGATCATATTAAAATTATGAAGGGAACACTTCTCCAACCTACTGAATGGCAGTGAAAGCATAATACTAGGAAAAAACAAACCCGATTCTCCAATCAATAAAATCTGCCGCTAACGTGGTGTCTACGCCAATATAGAAGAAGTTTATCGTTGGAATTTGCAAAAGTATGAACCTTTTGGTTATTGGCGATCATACCTGCTTTTTTTCAAAAATCTATCGAGTCATACCGAAACCTCCTTTAATATAATGTAAACATGTAGTTTTTTCTTGTTTCTGACTACACCTAACCCCGTAACATTATATCGCCTTAACAAAGTTTTTGTTACATGGTTTGACTTAAAGGTAACGAAAAGCCAATATATTAGTAGTAGAGAAATGTGAACTCACCCTGTGCCTTTCCACGCTATACGGATCACGTTCTCTACGATAAACAAGCTCATCGTATCGCGTACGATCCTCTGGATATATAAGTTCGCGTAGTTCCGTCACTAACGTATGCTAAATATTTGAAAAGAGATTGCGATTAGTGAGCTCGAAAAGTAGAGGGAGCAGACGATTTCAAAAAAAAATTTAAAGACTTATAAATAAATTCCCAAAAAACACACACTTACTTTCTCATATGTGTCTAACATTTCTAATAAGACGGCAACAAAGGCATCTATGGTCATCGCTCTCGCAGCATATTCAGCAATATAATACGAGAGACTTGCGAATTGATGGCGTGGCAGGAGCGAGCGTGCTTTCTCCTCCACCATAGCGGTTATTTGACCTTTTCGACGAGCTCTGCAACCAAAATTTTAAATTTAATTTAAGTGTTATATTTATTTTTGTATTTTAACGCTAACACTCACCTCGTCCCCGTCGGACTATACGCGTCCCAAGGCTCCATCTCTATGGATGTACAGGAATGTGGCACTTTACCAACATCACGTATGACAAGCGACATACGTTTATGGTATTTCAGCTGACTGACCGCCTCGTCATGGGTCACGTCGAGAAATGACTGACCATTGACCTCGAGTATCTCGTCGCCGACCATGAGGCCAGCACGATCTGCGACACTGTCCTTATCGACGCCGGTGACGAAGATGCCGAGGCCGTACTCAACGCCGCCGCGTATCATTAGACCCAGCGACTGACCCGGTTCAATGAGCAGCTCTACGCGTCGAATTCTAAGTAAGTTTGACAGTAAAAAGTTAGAGATTAAATGACATACATATATAAAAGTATAGTATACGGTACAACGAACTCACTCACCTCTCACGACGATCCGTATGCCGTCCACCATACTCCATGGGTGGCGAAGCGGGACGACCATGTCGGTCCATCCAGGAACATGTCTGACGAAATGGTAGACCACCGCCGCCAATCATCGTCGCTCCGGGCGGTAAGCCGGCCGCCGATTGTGGCAGTAGTGGCGCCATCGATGCGTACATGGGATCCCGCGACGAGGGTGGACCAAAGCCATGTAGTGGCGCGTGGGAGTTGAGCGTCGGTGGTGAGCGCACCGTCATACTGATTTGACGTGATGATTTCAATATCTGCACACATCTCTGCGTTAAGAAAAAATTTGGCAATAGAAGAGACAAAAGAGAAAAGAGAAGGAGGAGCACAGACCGAATAAACGAAGGAAATAAAAGTGAAAATAAAAGCAAAGCGAAATCGAACACAATCAAATTATTAAGTGGAATTAAATATAACGGAAATGAAAATGAAATGAGGAGTCACACAAAAGCAAAATTTACGGGGAAAACTATGTCAAATCAAGCGGCTAAAAGGAAGCGGAAACTGAATGTTGGAAGTAAGTGAACAACTGAATACTGTAACTGTAAAATAGCTTAAGTGCTGTGCCTGTGGTTTGAATATGTGCGGTGCAGTCTGTCTATTCCTTCATATGTTAGTTTGTATTGGTGTTGGTGTTTGTGTGGAAATACAACGCTGTGCAGTGCGAAAGTGCGAGCGGGTAATCGGGAGGAGAACGGGGGTTTTCAACAAATGAACGGCTTCCTACGCAATAAATTATGCATTTCCTTTACCAGGTTATGCTTTATTGAATAGCGTGCATTTTTTTGGGACGACTTACGAGGGTTACCTTTTATATTTCGGGATTAGAAAACTAAAACAAATACTACTAAACGTCGAATATCGCTTATTGTTTTTCAAAATGCATTTGAACCATTTGTCGAAGCATTTTTTTCACTCAGATTGAGGTATCTCCAAAACAAGCATTCTGAACGCAACAACCACCTCTTCAGGTGTCGAAAACCGTTAATCTTTTAGTTTATTTTTTACGTAAGGGAATGAAAAGAAGTCCTTCGGTGCCTCGTCAGCGCGTTATAGGGTGGATGGCTCATCAAATCGATGTTTTGAATGCTCAAAAATGCCGTTGTTTCAGTGGATGTGTGAGAACTAGAAGCTGAAGAGCTTGAGCTAAAGAGTTCACTGATTTATTGAAAGACAACCGGTAAAAAATTAATGCGTACTACTCTGAATTTATTGTTCTGCGTTTGTTGTTGTTGTTGCAATGGCTATCTGGTCCTCGTTAGAGTGGTAAGGTTCAGATAAGTTGTCACCGAAGTCATCCAACGTGTTATTTTGACGGGGTCCGACCATACGGAGAGTGGTGTCAGTTGTGTAAGGTTAGCTGGGCATGCAAAGGGGTGGTTCGAGTCAGACGAGACGTTGCATGCTGCACATATATTTGATATGTCGGGGTCGAATGTAGATGGTATTTAATCTGCTTTATTACCCAGAACGGGGCTGCGCAAGGGTTTACACGATACGTACCGAATTGATTTTATTCGACCAAGGGCAGTTCGGAGATCTAAAGTCGTTTGAGTCGGTAAGTTTAAGATTAAGCTCTGCGTTGGTTCAGTGGTATGGTGGTGATATCTTCAGATTTCCAAAAAAAAAAACACAAAACAATATGCTCTGAAGTGCTTCGCTCGTGAACAACTTTCGTAACATTTCTCTCGATCAATAGATACGAGGCTTTGTTCAAGCAATATTGAAAGTACAGGATTTGTCCGAAAAGTAATATGACTGAATTTCTTCCGCCGAGACTGTACTTCGGAGCATGCACGCACTGACTGGATTCGGTAGAGGGCGTTCCTAGCTAAGGAGCGAGTGATTGTCTCTGAGCACCTGGAGAGCCAGGGCAAACATTTTCGCGCGACGTGTTTCTGTGGTGTGTATTGGTGGCACCAGGCCTTTTTGGATGGCCGGGAAGAGGCCGCTGATGAAGATCGTGGGAGGCTTGCGACCTCAACAAACACCGACAATGCGACTCGTGTGCGCAAAGTTTTGAACTCAGACCGTCGACTTAGTATTCGTTTAATTGCCCAGATGTTAAATTTATCAAAATCTGTGATTGAAGGGTCAATCGGGTCCGACAAAACATCGCAGCCGACTGGAAGTTGCACCACAATAATGTCCCGGCTCACACCGCCTTTCTTGAGAATAGCTACCTAACCAAGGCAGGCATCACAACGATACCGCAGCCGCCCTATAGCCCAGATGTGGCCCCCCCGAACCTGAAAATGCCGATGAAAGGCAAGTATTTTTAGATGACAGAGGGAACCCAAGCAGAATGGCCGGAGAATTCCTTCCGTGACGTCTTTAATGCTTGGAAGGAGCCCATTTTGAAAGTTTTTAAAGAATTGTAACTCTTGGTTCAATCAATTTTTTTAAATAGACTCAGTCCTATTACTTTCCGGACAAACCGTGTATAGTTTGTTTTTTCTACTAATACCCATACTAGTAACACTAGTCCGTTATTAAGCTTCATCGGCAAAGAAAGAATTAAGTTCATGTAAAAAATAAACCTACAAAAATGTTACGGGTTTAATTATTTTTTTTCCGAGATGAATATTTTAAGTTACTATAAGCAACAGAAAAAACGCTCTTACATCAAAATGTGCTGTGTATGTATCACAATAAAGATGTCAAATTTCGCGACAAAGTTGTGAGTTGCCAGATTGAAACAGTAGGGTTGTCGAATTCCGAAATATATAAGGGAACCTACTTATTTTTAGCGATGCTTTTATGATTTAAAATACAAAAAACATACAGAAAAAATTCCGTTTTCCTTTAATTTGTATAAAAATATAATATGGCAACATTTTAATGTAAATAATTTTTTAATTGAACAATTTCTGTAGAGGAAGTAGTTTTGAAGAAAGCGGCCTTCGTTTGTATATCGCCTTATGGCTTGTTAGGCGCTGAAAAGGGCTCTACTACTTAATAGAACAATTCATTAAATTTATTACTGAAAAGAGTCTTAATAGAGCAACTCAGCAAATGTTGAAAAAGGTTGCCACTTGTCAATATTCTTAAAGAATATGTTTTAGTAATGCTCAAAAATAAAAGTAGCTTTTTATACATTTTTTATTTTATGTGCATTAGAAACATTGGAAATCAGTTATAAACCCTCACCTACGTACTGCCATGGGGAAAATCGTGCTTTTCTTTGTGCAAATCTTTTATAATGTAGCATCACTGACGCTGTACGTTTACTAATATGTGTGTACTGTATTGGAACCATGTGCCATAAAAATTGGTCAGTGTGTGTTGAATAACAGAAACGTACTTAAGTCTATTAAATTGAAATAAGTTGGCTTAGAAAAATTATAAAAATAAAAATGTTAAAGAAATGATTAAAACAAAAAGACATTACAAAAACATTGAAAACAAAAACAAAAAATAATAATAATGGTAACGAAAACTTATCTATTGCCAATTTTTTCTCATTGTGTATTAAAAGTGTCAAAGGGAATTGTGTCACATGGCCAATCGTTTTACTCAATCAAAATGCAACTCATTTCAATCAAAAAAATTGCCAATTTTGAATTTTCGCAGGGAAATTGTTTGGTTTTGTTATTTGAATATTTATTATTAATAACAGTACTTTAAGTAATACCATATATATAGAAATAATGTGAGCAATGAGATGTACGTTTACTTTTGTGCATGAATGTAATGAAGGCGATGAGCATGATGGCAAGTGTAACAACTATTTCTACACTAATTTGCTGTGCATTGGTGAGTAAAAATGTGGACACAATTTACGAAGTGCGCTCTAGAAGGTTGAGCCAGTCCATTAAATAAACTTTAGACCAATATTCCCTATTAAAAAATTCGACCTCATAGCCCGACATTTTATAATATCTTCTCATATGCTCTTCTGGCATACACGCTTATGCCTGCCAACTGCCACAAATTGCTCTTCAATAATCAGCACATTAATGTCGCCTATCATTGGCACTTTATTGACGAAGTAGCCGCATTTTCCAATGAACAACATTTTGCATGAAAATCGGCGCGCTGCTGTCAACTTTTTTGTTTTCAACAGTTGACCTAATTTCGGTGTGAAATCATCAGCAATTGCCTTGTGTGTGTGTGCAGTTATGTATGTGTGTGTAAATGCGCGCTAAGTTAACTCCATGTTGATAAATTTGTGTGCGAAATTTCGCAGGTTTATGCATACATATTGACGCTGCATATGATTGATTTCAGCAACCCAGTAGTAAATACCAGTAAACGAGCTGCTGCGGAGGCTGTACCACTGCGGTATGATGTTGGTATGGGTAAGAGCACATATGTATGTAAGTGAGAGACTAGCGGTTAACATACGAATACATGCATATTTGTTTTCCAAACTGTAGCCTAAATTTATGCTAAACTGAAATATCTTTCACACATAAAAAGGTTGTTCTTATAAGCACTTGATACGATCGATTACGATCGATCAGCTTGTATGGCAGCTATGTGTTATAGTGGTCCGATCAGAATAATTTTTAAGTGGTTTATATCATTACCTTGGACAATGATATGTGCTGAATTTCGTCAGGATATCTTGTTAAATAAAAAAATTTTTCATACAACAACTTGATTTTGATCCATCGGCTTATATGATAGCTATATGCTAAAACGGTCCGCTCTCAATAATTTCCAAGGAGATTATACCACTTTTTTAGGCAATAATATGTGCAAAGTTTCGTCAGGATGTCTCAGTAAATTAAAAAGCTTTTCATACAAGCACTTGATTTTAATCTATCAGCCTGTACGACAGCTATATCCTATAGAAGCTCAATCTAAATGATTTCTTCGGAGATTGTACCGTTGCTTTGTGCAATAATGTATGCCAAATTTCGTCACGATATCTCGCTAAATAAAAAAGTTTTCCATACAAAACCATACAGTTTGTACGATAGCTATATGCTATAGTGGTCCGATATTGGCGGTTCGGACATAAAAGCAGTCTTTTAAAGCGAAAAAGACTTATGCTAAATTCCAGCTCGATATCAGCAGCCCTTCAGTGCATCTCAACCAGCGTACCACAAATTTATCATTTGTTTACCGCCGGCCACTTGTTGTTGCACTTTTCCGTATTTAAATGCAAATTTTTGCAAAATTTCGGAAAATTTGTGAACTGTGCGAAATAGTGTAGCTGCTGCGAGCATAACTTTGCATTTCCGTTCGCTAAAGGTGGAAATTAAATTTTTGGCGTAAATGCTTTTGTGTTCATACTCAAAATAGTTTTTTTTTTCACTTTTTTTCAAATATTTGCGCGCATCTTTGTAAATGCGACGCCCTGCCACCCAATCAGAATTTGTGTGGAGAAATCTAGACACACTGTGGTACACACATCCATAGACACATGCATATACTATACAAATAACATTGAAGCGACGGGTGGCTGTTAGCTGGTGGCGTGTGGAGTGTTCGTGTGATATTGTACGTGAGAATGTGGCAACTGCTACGGCTAGTACTTGTCTGTATATATACGTATTTATGCAAATATAAGTAAGTTTCTAATTTTTTTTTGGTGTATGGCTTTGAGTTGCACTACCATGACTGCAAGCGGCGCATCAAATTCACATGTTTTCGTCTTTTGGTTAGCTGCTGCAATTGAAATTTGTGTGGCTTGAATGGCGTCTGGCACCGGTGCTTTATTATTACCTCATTCTATGCAGATTTGAGTTGTACGAGTGCACTTCGCAAATAGCTGTATTTTAATAACAAACGATTTGCTTAGGTGGAGGCATTCAATCATTTACGAAACTGCTATCATGTCTATGTATGTACATATGTAAGTGTATGTATGAAAGCGCTTGATGTATATTATAAGTGAAAAGGTGCTCATACTGCGGCTAGTATGGGTCGAAATGAGACGCAAAGCATTTTAAGGTTACTGAGCAGACAGTTTTTTTTTACTTTTTGGTAGCTTGACATGCCACATGTTTTTTTCTAAAATAGTACTATAATAGTTATAAGGCGCTTGGCAGTGGCTTCTACCTTTTTCATGCAACATAGTCCAAGGGACTGAACTTATATTGAAAACCTTCAGAGTTTCTCAGGAAACATATTTCAAGCCAAGCTGTCTGGCCCATAAAAGTAAGAATTCTCTTTTGTATGCGCCGTTATCAACTGCTCAGTACTGTAACAGCAAACCGCAGACTTACAGCTTTTACATATATTCGACAGCAGTACCGACTATTTAGGAAAACAAAATAACTAATCAGGCTTTGTGATGCAAAAAGATGACAAAACAAGACGAGTTATTATAATTAAATTAGATAAAAAAAAATTATAAAACTCGACCAAACCCTTGCTTCAATACTTTTTCAGAAGCACTGCAGTTTTGAAGATTCTTCTTAAGGATGTAAAATATGTCGTTCAATAAACTGCTGGGTCATATCCCTACGAAAAGTACACTACAAGAATGGCTACAAGAATGACTTATGCCTTTCAAAAGTTATGGAAGACACGAAAATATTATTTATTTTGATTGCAACGAAGCTATAAAACCCGTCACTACCCTTCAATCAATGAAATAGTTACGCATGCGCCTAAAAGTAGATTACAAAAATTACCTATAGCATTAAAAATTTATGAAAAAAAGAAAATATTATTTATTTTTGTTGCAACGAAGCTATAATACTCTTCACAGGCGAATATTTTTATAGAACAATGTAATTTAGCTTGAATTTGATCGGCCAGTTTGTATGGCAGCTATGTGCTACAGTGGTCCGATATGAAAAATTTCTTGGGATATTGTAACGCTGCTTTATGCAAAAATCCATGCCAAATTTTGTGAAGATATCTCGTCGCATAAAAAAGATTTCCATACAAACACTTGATATTGATTGTTCAGTTTGTATGACAGCTATATGCTTTAGTGGTCTGACCTGAAGAATTTCTGCGTAGAATGTAGCGTTATTTTAGGCAATAATTCATGTCAAATTTCGTAAAGATTTCTCGTCAAATGAAAAAGTTTTCCTTATAAAGACTTGAGTTTGATCGACCAGTTTGTATGCCAGCTATATGCTATAGTAGGCCGATATGAACAATTTCTTGTGATATAGTAGAATTACTTTGGATAATAATCATTGCCGAATTTCGTGACGATATCTTTACAAATAAAAAAGTTTTCCGTACAGGGACTTGAGTTAGTTTGATAGCAGCTTAATCTCTCTCTCTATGATAAATTCCACCGTTCAAACATATACGAATACCAGGTAGTATCATTGTCACCAACAATAATGCCACACATTCATACAAACAATTTGAAAACGCCAAGTAAGCCAGAGCAGCCGTAGTGGCAACTACAAGAGCAACTACTATATGGCATACCGTTGACAGTTAGATATGCAATTCATAAATCGATTCAATTAAGTTTCGCAGATGAGTTGCTTGCACACATACAAACTATGTACATGAGAGTGTCTGTGTATGTGCTAAAGGAGTGAATAGCGGATTTGAATATAAATCGTTTTGTGAGCTAAATTGGTGTACATACATATGTGTGTGTAGGTGTATGTGAGGATATGTAAATGGTTGTTGGGGCATGCAAGTTGATCGACGACAATTGACATAACTGCTGATGAATACAGGGTGTCACAACTCAGGCTGCTCAACGCCGGCAACAGTAACATCTCACAGGCTTGTGCTTGTATATTTTTGTGTGTGTGTGTGTGCTCTCGTTTTGGTATGCAAAGGAAATTACATTAAAAATCAATAAAGTGTACAACAACATTAAAGGCATTTACAATGCTGCTCACAACAGTTAACTTCATTGTTAGTGTAATTTAATGGCTTCGCTAAAGTCTGCATGGCAATGAGCTATGAATTTGTGTGACTGTGTGTTTGTGTGTCGATATGTAAAATGCACTGAATTTATGATAAATGCCTTTATATGTGTTTGTATGTAAGAGTGCTGGCAGTAGGCGCTCGTGTTGTATGTATATTAGAGCGGGTCGATTTTTTTATAAAAACTCGTTTTTGAGAAATATTCTACGGATCATGCTGAACAATTTTTACTAACAGAATACGACTCTAAAAACGGTGTAGAGCCACCGACATGTTTAGGTGAAGCTTAATTTTTCGGATTAAGAAAATTTGTTCGTCAGTTTTTGAGATAGTCGAATGAATGAATTTGGTTCATCAGTTTTTGAAATATCCGAATGAAATTTAATACTTAGGTGCATTTTACTATTCTATTGAGCATTTACCGAAATCGGCGAGATAGTACAACTATATCACATTTCTGCGATACAATCGGTTATACTGATTTATAACACATCGATTTAAAAATCGCTGGCTCGAAATCGGTTTAGACCCACCGTATCTTTGGTAAAGCTCCTCAAAATTATCCGCAAAAGATTTCCCGAAGCCTAAATTTTATTTAAAAAAAATCGACCAGCTCTAATGTTCACACACACATGCAACTTTAAAAAAGTTATTCAAAATGATCCGTAGAACGTTTCCCGCATCCGAACTTTCATAAAAAAAAATCGACGCGCTCTAATGCTAACGCACACACATGCGTTTTTGGAAAAGTTATTCAAAATGAACCGAAATTTAAAAAAAAAATCGACCCGCTCTAATACTCCATACATATGTATGTACATATATACAAGCATATTTGAAAAAGTTAATCAGAATAACCCGCAGAGCATTTCCCGGCAATCAAAATTTTATTTAAAAAAATCGACCCTCTCTAATGCTCACTCACATACATGCATCTTTGAAAAAGCTAATCAGAATGATCTGTAGAATATTTCACGCATCCGAAATTTTATTTAAAAAAAATCGACCCGCTCTAATACTCACACGTAAACTCGCATCTTTGGAAAAGTGACACAAAGAACATTTTCCACAACCGAGATTTTATAAAAAAAAAGGCTTTTATACAAAAAAAATTTATTTAAAAAAATCGACCCGCTTTAATGTTCATACATGCATATATTACATCTTTATGAGCACGTGTTCTTCTGAATGAAGACTGCATTCTGACAATAATTTACAAACATATTCGTGCATGTATGTATGGATGTATAACAGGATATACATATGTGTGAGTGTATTACAGCATGTATGTGTAAGTGTTTGGCATTAAATTCACAAAGTATGGCGAAAACTATTGTCATTACGCTAACGAGCTGGCCATTTTCACACATGTAAAACGTCTATATATGTATGTGTATGTGCATGCTTGAAGCTGTTAATGATCCGTTAATGGAATGAGCAAAATTTTTAATGGCAAACACGCTCGTTTATGTGTATGTGTGCATGCACCTTGGCTACAAATCTACTTTAATACAGATTGTATGCTGAGAATGGGTTAAGCCCAAGATGAGGTGAATGTATTAGTGTACGCATGCAAGTCTTTGTCAAACTATGCTTAATGATCAATCGATTGTTCGATGGCATGATTTTACGTTTGATTGATTGCCCGTTTACACGATTATATAACGCAAAGTTTAGTTGTTGGTAGTTATGCTAGTTATATATATACTGAATATGCGTTTGGTGATAATGTGCGCTAGCCAATAGTATCATACTCACTTTTAACGCCTCCTCGTGATTTATTGAAGTGAACGGCGTGCCATTCACCTCTAGGATTGTATCACCGGGGCGCAGGCCGGCGCGCTCAGCCACTGAATTCTCTTCGATGCGTGAGATATAGACGCCTAATCCTGCGTTGTTGCGCCCATAGTTGCCATTATTCACATTCATTCGTATATTAATCGTGTCGTTATTAAATCGTTGAATTGCGTGTTCGTTGAGGTGATTAGTTGCACAATTGGTTTGGTGTTGTAATTGAAATTGTTGTTGTGCGGCAGCAGTAAATGAAAGATAAGAGGGGAAGATTAATACTCAGTGCAAAGTAGGTGCTTAAAAAATAGGTTATGGATTAGCTGTATATGAAAAGAAATATTTGAGGTTAGAAAAATAATTGTAAGAAAATGTGAACTATCAAAGAATATGAAGCAAATTATTGTTAGTAAAATATTAACAATAATTTGTGCTGAATTTCTTGAAGATATTTTGTCAAATAAAAAAGTTTCGCATACACGGATTTGATTTTGATCAGTCAGTTTGTATGACAGCTATATGCTATAGTGGTTCGTTAACGACGGTTCCGACAAATAAGCAGTGTCTTAGGAGAAAAAAGGCCGAGTGTAAAATTTTAGATCAATATCTCGAAAACTGAAGTATAAAATCGGGTATATATAGAGGAATTAATATGGATGTGATCGTCTTAGAAGGATGGAGCCATGTGCAGAAGCCATGTGCCAAGTTACGGAAGTCTCTGAGCGGCATTCACTTGGGAGTGGTCAGAAACAAATCTTTTACATGCGGGTCAAGCAGCTCACGACTTCCGGCCATAGACCAAGTATTCTCTGGGTAACCAAAAAACATCCTACAGCGGTCATATAAAAGAGCGTGAATTCGATGTAGGATTCGTGTGTAGCATAGGAAAATTCATCAAGCTAACTGACTGTCTTCGGTTTGAAATACCACCAACCAGCTCGATCATGTTGTGATAGACGGAAAACACGTCTCCGGTATTTTAGATGTGCGCACGCTCCGCGGTCATAGCATTGACTCGGCCCACTTTCTTGTTGCTGTGAAGATACGCACCCGCCTCTGATTGCCAGCCGAGCTATTCAAATAAGACGACGAAGAACTGATACGGAGGATGCATCAGCTTCTTTGTAGAATATGGTTGGACGAAAGCATGCTCGGCAATTGGAATTTATGTATGTGTGATCTTCCAATCCACAAAAAGGGATACATCACAATCTGAGCCAAAAACCATGGGATAAGCCTTCCAAACGTCTCAGGTAAGGTTTTATCTAGCGTGCTGTGTGAAACATTAAGGCCCACCGTCAACAAACTGATTGGACCTTATCAGTGTGGATTTAGCCAAAGAAGTAAACTCCTTTCTCGCCGAGCAAAGACCAAATTCTGCAAGTCACTCATCATCCCCGTCCGACAGCATCTGATGAGTCGGCGTTACGAATTTTAAAGAGAAAGGTTTTGCGGAAGATTTATGGTCCTTTGCGCATTGGCAACAGCGAATACCACAGTAGATAAAACAATGAGCTGTACGAGATTTGCGACATTGAAAGTATTCGACGTAGTATCCGCCGAGAGAAGCAGAGGAAGAGGAAGACCTCCATTCAGTTGGAAAAACTAGCTGGAGCAAGACCTGGTTACACTTGGAATCTCCAAATGGCGCCCAACAATGAAAAATCAGAACGCGCTGTTTTAAACTCGGCTATAACCGCGTAGGCGGTGGCTGTCTCAATAAAGGTGAATATGTTTTTTTCTAGGTATTTAGGATAAAAAAATTTAATGACGAAAGTAATATATTTGATTTTCGCAAAGTATAACTGAAGAGCCCATATTCTGAGGGATTAAATATAACATTGGAACGGTAAAATAAATTGTAGGGTTTCCGCAAGATACTCTTGGAAGTCGTTCCCACGACAGTCGGGTCTAAGTAACCGGAACGGACCCGGATTTTTAACCGGCTCGGTACCATTTCTCGAATTTACTTCAGGAATGTTTTCTTTCGTCACAAACACACCACCTTAAGTCCTCGCTTTATTAAAACCAGCTGCTGACAACAACAACATAAACTCAGTAGCAAATATACAGCGGAATAAACAAGTAAGTCCACTTTAAATCGCATCAACTCGAAAAAGAAGGATTTTTCAATTACTTTTTCATTATGCGTCCGGGCAACTCGTAAACACATTAACTAACTGCTAGCGGATCAGCGCAGCGCCACCAACAGGTTGAATTTGCGATTTTTATCAAAATGTAGTAATTAAAATTGTTGCAGGCAGTCGTGTGTACAACGTGCAACCCGCAGGCGACAGCACTTGCCACACGCTGCAAACGTAAAGTGCACGCGAAAGTGTAGCGGACGCTTGGTACCTCGCCTAGCTGGCATGCTTGGTCAGTGGCGCGGGGTGCATGCGAGTGACTGACTGGCCAGTTAAACGACATGCCGCCCTAAGCCTATTTCGCAGCTCAATGCGCACTTGTGACAGTTGCAAGCCGGCAGCGCAGCTGGGTTGAATGGTTGGCATGTGTGTGTGGCTGAGTGGGTGGCTGTGTGGGTGCGTAAGTGACTGCGTGTGGAACTGCGCCAGTGCTGCGTGCTTGCCTGCGTACGTGCGTGTTTTGCGTGGGTCATGCCAGCTAACTGTAACGATGTCAACTGTTTACGTGCCACCCATTACGGCTGATATGGGTCTTAGCAGCACTGCAATTCTCGCGATAAGTACAATACGCGCGGCGTGAACTTATCTACATAGCCACAACTGTGCATGCAAACGTGCTCAAGAAGTGTATATGTATGAATGGGGGAGCGCTTTACTCTGACAGCGACGTCGCCGCACGAGGCTATAATAGAATTTATTGATTTAAAAATTACAACAAAGCGGTTACGTTATAAATATCACTGGCATTAAGCGTTAAGTATGGCACACTGCACCGACACAGGCACAGACACAGAGATATGCACATAAATACAAGCAAGTTCACACTCACACATACAATGTATAAGTAATAGTTGACGTAACGCTGTATGTGTCGCTATTTATGTGTCTTACGTGCGCTGCGCTCGCCCAGCTGCCATGCGCCGCCTGCGCTATGCTTTGCGGTCGCTGCGGCGCGTTGCAATTGTGTCGCGCTGCTGCTGGCGTCTGCTTGTTCGCCATGCAGCACATAAGTATTTTCCGATATCACTGCAACTCTGCAGTATTTGTCTTCTTCGTTTTTTTGTTTTGTGTGCGCGCGTCCTGGTGTGGGTGTTTCAACAATAACCGAAGGACAACGAAAGTGGGTAGCATGCTCAGACACACATACTCATTTATGTATATACATACGTACATAAAGAAATAAGCAAATAAAAGCAATAACTCGACTACGGCATTGCCGGTTGCTGCCATTGACGTATGCAAGCACGCTTGTTTTTGTTGCTTTTATTATTTTTGTTGCTGCTGCCACTTTTGTGGTTAATAGTTTTGTTGTTTTACCACAATTATTTTCCCCTTTCAATCCTCTCTCATACAACCATGCTAGTAATGCCGCAGTGTGCCCGTGTACGAAAATGTTCGTTTTGTCTGCTGGCTGCTTGACTGCCAAGCAAGGAGAAACGTCAAAGCGCAAACGGAAAACAAAGAATGTCAAATTACATTCAAATGTGTCACATGCACAGGCACACGCTCTGACACATACACTCATGTACATGCGAGTTGAAGAATGCAGCATTTTTGAAGGGTTCTAGGAAGCGTGTTGTAGGGCCTGTGCTAGCCTGAGTAAGGCAGTGAAAAGCAATCTTTGTCGATCAAGGTCAGCGCGCAGCTGAAGGCGTTCGAAGCAGATAGAACGGCAAGTCTTTAATAAATTTTGTTTGTAAATTGTTAAGCAATATTTAAAGCTGGCTGAATTTTTAGATTATTTCGATTGGTTTCGAGAGTTCCAGTAAGATTCCCAACCTTTCAGCTTAGACTAAGGGAAAAGATCTTACTGGATTGTATTACCTCCCAAGTGAAGGCTTAATTTTACAAAAACGGGACAATTAAGAAGGAAGTGCTGAGATGGTCCCCCCTCGTCTTCCCCCATACAGCTTCTGCAGCTGGTGTCCGGTAAGATTCTCAATCTTTCAGCTTGGACTTCGGTAGAAAAAGGCCCTGGAATCAAGCTTAAGCCCCAAGGATCTTGCGACAGCGCATGAACCGATTGTACTCATTAACACAATATGCAAAATGACGCTAAATACCATGGTTGGAGTCACTTTAGAATACGAGACGTGTTGATGAGCGGCACCAATTGGACGCTCTTGAGCTGCTTGCCAGTGTGGTCTCTACTTGAACCTTCCACCATAAAAAGACACCATAGAACAAAATGGCTATGACTTTCGGTTCTTTGCTCTCACTTTGATACTAAGCTTCCATGAAAATTTTCTATATAGCACGAGCCTTAAATAATTTATGCTTCCCATCGGCAATGGTCCCTCCAGGATCTTTAATCAGCTAGTTAATAAAACCGTTTCAGTTTTATTCGGTTTAACGGTGAGGCCATTTCCGGCCGCCCATTTGTTCCAAGATTAGTATACTCAAAAGTTTTCCCATAAATACTACATCGTCTGCATAGCAAATCCCCCGTTATAGTTTTAGCGGCAAAAATCATGCCCGAAGTAATTTTCGAATAAGCTCCAGGGTCGGATAAAAATCTGGGTCCGTTCGTGTTACGTAGACGCGACTGTAGTGGGAACGAATTTACTACTTTTCATGTCTTCTTTTTTAAGTAGTTCGAAATACTTGGCAGCAACGAACTCTATTAGTTCCCTAAATTTGGACTCGAAATTCGGTCTCAGTTTCGAGATCTCACATTTTTGTTCTAAACGAGTTCAGCTATTGAGTGTTTGTTGTAGTTTTATATATGATAAGTGCAATACTTATTACTTGAAATTACCTGAGTCTTTTCCTCCTTTAACACAAATACCAAAACCATGATCGATCTGCTGATCGCGTGACATGTTTATGGTACGTGTGGTTAATTCATGTATATTCGTTATGCTACGATCTCGATCTCGCTCACGATACATCTACAAGCAGAAGACCGAAATACAAAATCGATTCCATAAAAATCTAATGATTTCTCGGCACTCACCTGATGCGTGGTCGAGGGCGGACTACTCGCCGGGCTGCGGCGTCCAGTACGATCTCTTGTGCCGTTGCTATAGTGATAGCTGCTTGTAGGAACTGAAGAAGATTGCGTCGCACCAAACATGCGCAGCACTTGCTCCGGCGAGATGGGACGCTTTTTATTGCCATTCGCCATGCCCATACTGCTGTGTGCACGCCCACCCATCGTCGCCGTTGAGTTGGGTAGCGTACCACCACCACCTGTGGCCGCCATATGGCTGGTGGGCGATGCTGTTGACGATAGATATGACGAACCACGTCCCGGCAATGAGCCACCCTTCGTTGGTGCACCGGCCGTATTGTAATAGTAATGCGGCGAATGTGGTCGTTCCACAATTGTGTATGACGTACCGGGCGGTGAGTAATAAAGACCCGAACGGCCGCCACGTAACGAACTCGTACTATTGCCAATACGCGAACCGATGCCGTACGTACCGCTAAGACCAACCGACGACGGACCGATAACACCCGGCGGTGGACTAATCATGCCAAAGGAAACGTCTTCCGCCTCGTAACTGCTCGGTGTGCGCAACGGATGCGCACTGAGACCGGCCGAACTGCCGGTCGGTACGCTGGATGAGGATTGCGGTTGTTGTAGGCCGGTCGCGGCACTAGGATGTAATGCGGTCGCATGTGCGGGTGGTGCATAATAATAGCCACGCGAACTCCATCGTGAGGGTCCAAGATCGCATAATTCTGCATAATCATTGCCAGCTGCGCTCATTGTCGGGGGGTCGCCGTCGTATGGTAAGCCGCCCCCAAGGCGCATTACAAGACGCACTGCATGAATATAAGGAAAATGAAAGTTATTAGTGAACTATTGGAAAACTTTTTTAAGGAAAACAAAAAATAATATTAGATGAGATTATAGGTAAGTTTTTAAGGTTGAACTTCTCGAAAACGCTAATAAATGCAGTTTTTTGTGAAATCATTCATACTCATTCGAGCACTCTAAGCTAAGAAAAATTTAAAAGAGGCTCCACAAAGGTGATGGCATCTCCCCGTTAATGTTGGACTTGTATATTTCAAAACTAACTCAATCATCAGTGAGAGTTCCCACCACCTCTTACGCAGATGATTGTCGATATTAACGTAGTTCAAAAATAGCTAAACCATCGATCTTCCTCGCTTCTTCTCTGCAGGGACCTTCACACTCTGACTTACTAAAGCTAAAACCGCGCCGTGTTCCTTTACTCCTTATACAACCGCGATTACTGCCAAGAGTCTCAACAAAATCCTCAAATCCATAGGGGTCTAGGCATGAGGAAAGGGCAAATAACCGATATGGTGGTCTGGAGGTAGTGAAACGCAGACGAAAAAGCTTCAGACGTGTCAAATACTGTGTTACGAACGATTACAGAATGCCTCTTGATGTTTCTGGTTGAACATTTACATAGTGAAGCATGCATGTATCCGATCAAGGAACAAAATGAACTTCTTTCCTTGCAGTATCTGCTGGGATGTTATTTGCTTGAAGCGGAGCCGCATCCTAAGAACATAAAGAGGTCTTTTCTTGATAACTTCGATGACATCGAACAGTACGCCGACCAGACTTCAAAAGGGACAAACAAATCTAAAGATTGTTGTGGTTGTTGTCGTAGCGGTAGAACTCTACCAAGTTGACAGTGCTTGGCCGGAAAAAAATCCTGGTTTATTCCGGTTACATAGACCAGACAGTCCCCTACTTCATGCATTCCCTGAGTACCACAGTCATCCAACACCCCTCTCCATATGGTCCGACCGCGTCGAAACCGCACGTTTCCTTGGCCAACATTTAAATAATTTCGATGACAGCTAACCTGAACCTTAGAACCTAAGCCAAAAAACATATGTATTTTTATACCTTCTAGTCTCGAAGCAACTTATTCCAAGTCTTTCTGAGAAAGGATGAATTAAAAGCCTAATCGTATTATTGTGCTGAAAACTCTATACATCGGTTTCAGGTACTACATGTTCGCCGAACTTTATACACGATGTCTAAATGAAGCAGTTTCCTCGAAAGTTTGGTATCTGCTGAGGACAATTAGCAGCTATTTGTCTGACAGACTACTACTGTACAATATCGAGGCAGATCCAAAAAGCCGGCTTGGCGTTATGATCGATATGAGGCTCCTATTCAAGGCGCACATTGGAAAAGCCTTTGGTAAGGCGGCTACAGTGGCTGCGGTCCTGTCGAGAATCATGGCAAACATTGGTGCCACAAGCCAAATTAGGAGAGCTGTTGTAATGCCTATGAACGCATCTTCGATATGGGAGACAGCCCTGCGTCAAAAACATCTGTCAATAAGGCAAAGGTTGAGTCCAGGTTATGCGCCCTTAGAGTTGCCTGTGTGTTTAGAACGGTGTCGCACGAAGCGATTGCTATCATATCTGGTCTTATGCCCACGGATATAATGGCCTCTGAGTTGAATAGGTCCTTGACGGCCGACGAGCGCAAAAGGGAGAGAAAGACAAGTCTTGACGAGTGGCAAAAGCAATGGGATGCCTCAGACAAAGGAAGATGGACATATAAGTTAATTAAGAATATACCAGCCTGAATTGACAGACAACACGGCAGACAGACTTCTATTTAACGCAGCTATTATTAGGCCATTTCAAGGAATATCTGCACAAATTTGGCCACGATGATGAAATACAATATTCCTTCTGCGGAAATACCGCACAAAACGCAGAGCACATCTTTTTCTCCTGCTTAAGGTGTAAGTGGAGAGAACCACCATAGAAGAACGAACAACCGAAAGGATGACGTCCGAAAACATAGTGAGTCACATGCAATGATCAGAGCTGGCGTTTGCTAAAATGAAAGGGTGGGCGCAACCGCGCTCTAAGAACTAAGGCCACATGAACTACCCGGGAGGGACGTCATTTATCCCTCAACTTAGTCCTGGGAAGTAATGCTTAACGCCGGTCCCTCAAGCCCAAATACAAGCTACAGCATTCGGAGTTAAGGGTTTAGCACGTATCTCGAAAGAAGTGTACTTCAGCGGACAATATGAATCATGAGAATACCTTTCAGAAACAAAAAACAAAGAAACACTACATGCTCAGCTATATTCAAAACACCAGATAAAAGATTTTCATTCCATTTTTCTCATTTCAGCCAAGTTTTAGAAAGCCAACATGCTGTCTTATTCAATTTATTCACTTTTAACCTACTTTATGTCACTTAGGACCAACAATAGTCGAGCGCATATGCTACCATTTGTTGCATAAATAAAGCCGCACTATTTACCAACTATTAATCCCCACGCGCACATATGCACACAACCATACAATGACACATGTAAAGTATAAGTAAATTATATGCGTGCAAGCGTACACTTCTCTAATGCTTAGAGTGTTGGCAGCCTGACATTCTAACCCAGCGTTTAGCGTTTCCCAGCGGACCGAGCAGAGCTTAATCAATCTGTTGGAACATTAAAAGCACTGAATAATTTCTTCGTTATGAGCGAGCGCGCGAACAGTCAACCAAAGTGCAAACACGCAGCTAACTGTGAAAATAACAGAAATCAAACAGAAGTCGCGACCCGCAAAGCGAAGCGTGCAAGGAGAGCTGAAGCGCACTCGAAGGATTTATTGTCTGCGCTCGACTGAACTTTTGCTGCGCCGAGATACAAGCATTTACAAGGCATGACAAGCGCACGTGTGTAAGTACGCGCGCAGTCTCGGTCGTGTGTCGCGCGCGGCCGTGTGTGTGAGCTTATACCAATATCAATGCAGTTAGATGGCTGCTCGGCCAAATGCGTGCGTTTTGCATTTGCACTACAAAGCGTTTGGACTTGGCATGCGGAGAGCGCTTGCAGCACGTCACATATACACTGCCGCAAACACGCACGCACACACATAAGCAAAGCGCGCACACATATATTCGTACAGCGTGGAGGCAATAACTAACCGTACGACATAAAACACCGTCAGGACATGCAACACAACCGCATAGCGTGCCACATGGCGTTGAAAGCCGCAGCCACATTAACCTGCCCTGCGCGCAGCCAACAAACAGAACAAGTACAGGAATTGGTGCGTTGGACGCTGGCTACAGAACTTGTAGTTACAGCGCATTTTTGTGATTTACGCATTGCACTCTCGCGCGCGTTTAAAGCGCTGCGAATTGCCAAAGGACAAGCGCCGCTGGCGGTGTTGGTCACGTCGGTGTGCGCCAGACGAGTTATTACTCATACGCCTCAGTGCGCAGCCATTCGAGCGACAACGTGGCAGTTGGACGCCTCGCGGTTGCCGCTGCGGCGCTGTAGCTCGGCACGCCGTCGTTGCTAAGTTGAAATAATGCAAATGTAAATACATTATGTGGTCTAATAAAATTTAAATTACCTTCGCTAGTCCAGTCCAGCCCCACAGCAGTACACAGCAGCCCCCAATCAGGCTATTTAAATACGCAGTGCGCTGCTGGCGCTCGCTACGGTTTAGCGCGGTAAAGTGCGAACGTGGCATTTGAAATGCGATATTTCGCAGTGAGTTGGCTTAAGCTCGCGACTTTTTGGCTTGCAAACACACGGTGTGGTGTACTTGTTGCACACACGGACAAAGAGAAATTGTCGGTCAGGCTGCCAAGTCACGCGACAAGCAAGTGCAACTGCGAGTTAAATGCTCAATGAGCACAGCTATTTGTGCTTAACAATTAAAATCCTGTGAATTAAAATAAATAAAAATTTACTTAACCTATGCAGCCAAGTACGAAACGCCAGGAAGGCGAGTTTTTATCAGGAAACTGCGAAAGAATTAAAGCAACCATATTTATCTCCCCAGCGATAATATGGTCCCGCGCATATTTAAAAAGAAAGTGACGGCGAAAAAAGAACTCTGAGCTGGCAAGCTTAAACTTATTTTGAAATTTCAAAGCATCATCAACGAGCTGGTCAGCAAATGGTCGAGTGAGACAATTTCGTATAAATTTGCATAATCTAAGCTCCCGCAACGCCTGCTGTCTAAGGGGATACAGTAATATATTTTTTTATTAGATAACACGAAACGTGTGCGTTTACGAATGTCGAGGAATGGAAGACTTAAAAAATTAACGAAGTTTATATATTGGAAATAATACTTTGAAATATTATGCCAAATGTAGGCAGATCCTTCTCCATCTGATCTTTCCAACGGAGTGAAGGTTTTCCTCTGTCTCTGCTTTCCCCGGCGGATACTGCGTCAAATACTCTCAAAGCTAAAGTGTTTTCATTTATTCGAACGACATGACCTAGCCAGCTTAGCCGCTGTCTTTTAATTCGCTGACCTATGCCAATGATGCCTTATTTCTCGTACAGCTCATCGTTCCATCGACTACGTTATATGCCGTTACCACTACACAAACAAATCTTCCGCATAACTTTTCTCTCGGAAACTCGTAACGCCGACTCATCAGATATTGTTATCGTCCATGCCTCTGCATCATATAGCAGGCGCAAGAGGTGCATGGATCTTCTTCATGGAAGGATCGACGTTAAGAAGGAAAGTCGCTAGAGTCTTATGTCGGAAGGTCTCTAATAACTGTATTTTCAAGCTTCCAGACCACTGTAGCGACCTTCAAGCGGAGGTGGCTGCCATCAATGTAGCCGTAGATATACTGCCCCGAAGTACAGCTTTCTTTAGAGTGGTGTACCATTCATTCACTCCGATAGCTACGCAGCTATACTAACTTTGAGATCGCTGACAGTGAGCTCAAAACTAGTTAAGGAATGAATTAGCAATAGCGTCAAGCTACTGCCATATTAGATTTGCATGGATGCCCCATCACAGCTGTATCACAGGAAACTAGAAAAATGATGAACTTGCTAGGAAGAATACTCTTTTCCCAATTTAATCTAATTGGAAGCGAGTCGTGTTTCCGATGTCTTCTTTTGTTCTAAAGTTGAACGTTTGGACGCTGGTCAACAATCAGAACTTGGCCGCCTGTAAGATCCCTCTGGCCTAGAGTGAACCGTAAAACGTTTTCGGAACTACTTGCACTTAGTAAAGTCAATCTCGCAGCAATTGTAGTTATTCTGACCGTCCACTGTCCAATAGGTCCATAAGCGTTGTAGCTGAATATTTTGTTCTCAAAACACTTCGTAAATCTATGAGGATCTAGTGGTCCACTTTCAAGTACAAGTACAAGTAACACAAAGGACGAATGTCTGTCCAAGTGAGATTCATCGATTTTGGAATAACAGTGCGACCTAACCTATACCTGCATAGTTACTTCCTTTATAGTTTAAAAGCTCCTCGTTTTCTTTGAACCCCATCGAGAACAATTTTATAGCATACAATCAGATGATATAACGATTGTTACTTCAGCAATTTAGAATAGTCGCAATCCACCCGCAGTTTTTTACACCTTATAATACGATTTGTGAAAAGCTAGCGCGTAAAAATACCTTGTCAAACAAAAGTCAAGTTTACACTTCAAAATCAAACATTTATCATGTGCCTTGCAGACTCTACACGCTCTCGACTATGACAGCTAAAGATAAGAAACTAAAAATTGCAAACTTCATTCTTCTGGGACGAATAAAAGAACCCTAATGGACAGTATATGGTAAAGAAGCAGACAAACGAGCAGATATAATCGAAGGTAAATCATTTCTTCTATTTCACTAGCAGTTACTGAAAGACTAGGTAGTAACAGTTAGTTTCAGCGGGAGACTCTTCCCAAAACTCGATTCCAAAAGACCGTACTCTAAAAATATGAGAGTTACAAACGAACAGATACAATGAGATTGAGCGAGGAGTGCTCACACTTGAACCATCCAAACCTCAACTTCGTGAAACTAAACTCTGAAAATATGACTATGAAAGTTGCAAGCTAGAATTACGGTCTCACAAATATTCAGAAACACTTTAAATTTCTTGTGGTTTTAGGACATTGTACCACATTTTTCTCTCTTTTGAAAAGCAATTCTGTAACCTACTTTAAAATTAGAAATTAATAATGAACAAAAACGCCTCAGCGGCAAAGAGCGGCATTCAACCACATTCAAGTATCAGACTAAAAGCATTGCCGCTCCACATTTTCGGTATTGAATTAAGAATTTATGAAAACAGAGCGCTGAGTGGAGCTGCACAGGCAGACGCTAGCATATTGGCCATGTGTTTCGAAGTAATAAATTTCAACGGCACGAGAAATGAGGCGGAGCACAGCTGATATGGCAGTCAACCATTTATAAAAATGATAGCAAAAGCCAAAAAAAATATATATAAATATAAAATAGAAAGAAAAACCCCAACAGCTTAAGCAAATTGCCTAGAAAAATCCAAAGGCTTCGCGGCAAGTGGACTGGAAGTGGAGAGCATAAAACTTCAAAGCGGCAAAGCACGGAGTTGCAAACGAAGGAGACGAAGCCAACCAACCACACACACACAAACGCACAGCAAATAACATACAAAATGAGCATTTGTTAGGCAACGAAAGACGTTCCAAATACTTTGTCTCATTTTATTTATTTCCTTTTTGCGTTGTGCCAACATGAAAGAACCCAGAAAAATGGCAAAAATGTGTGACTTACATGACATACATATCGATTTTTTTTTAATTAAATATTAATGAGGCACAAAGAGGCAAAAGATGTGACGGCAAGAAGAAGAAGTGCCAGCAAAATATATTACGAGCAATGTGACAAAAAGAAAGCGACAGCTCAGAGAAACAGACATTTGCGCATTTAAAAGCAAATGTATAGTGTGCTGGCACACGCAGGGATGCATTGAAGCACGAAGACGAGCATGCAAATAGCAGTGGTAGTAAAGACACAGCAAGCGTGTATGCCCATATAGCATGTGGACGTGCGGGCGTGCGGGCGTGGCAGGCAGTCAAATTACGAGTAAAATGTTTTGAACG
This sequence comes from Bactrocera tryoni, assembly GCF_016617805.1. Taxonomy (NCBI): domain Eukaryota; kingdom Metazoa; phylum Arthropoda; class Insecta; order Diptera; family Tephritidae; genus Bactrocera; species Bactrocera tryoni. The sequence continues at coordinate 76,651,459 of NC_052503.1, forward strand.
ACTGTGAACTCAAAAACGAAAAATGAACTCGCACGCTGAGGTCAAAATGTAGGCGCCAACTGTCGCCAAGCGAGCAGCAAGACGGCAGGGCATTGGCTGCGGCGCGTTTCTAGGGTGTGCCCCATGCTAGTCAGATCAAGCATGCACATATACATAAACATTACGGTGTGTATTATTTGCTAACTAGTTTCTCTGTGTGCAAAAGTGCCTTAGAATTTCAGATTTCGATATGAAGGGTTTGTATGGAGAACTTTTTAATTTATCCAGATATCTTTACAAAATTTGGCACAAATTACTAACTAAATTGTTGCTGTATTTTGCGAAGAAATTGTTTAGTTTGAGCAACTATAGCATAGAGCTGCCATACAAAATGACCAATCGAGCTCAATTCATGAGAATTCATACAAGTGCTTTATATCTTTAGTGTTCCTCATACGTAGTGGTGAACTCGATGCATAACTTTAACTGCGTAGAACTGTTAAAGGAATGTTTTTATAACAAAACTATTAGGATCTTACAAAAATTCTATTAGATCTTCACCTTTCTAAAGAAACCTCAGCCGATAACCAATTTGGTAAATAACGCACACCCTAATAATCATACAAAACTATAACAAAAGCGCCTATACAGTTGCAAAACATTGCATGTGTATGTATGTGTTTGCAATATGTTTGTATTTGCTTCACTCTAAATACCGCATTGAGCTCTTGCGGTTGTCGAGCACTGCCGTGCGTGGCCTAGCTGAGACAGCTGTTTGGGCGTAAGGAAACAGAAGACAGTCAAGAAATTAAAAGAAATAACAACAAGAAAATCAATTCCATGCGCCGCGCCCTGAATACAAATCCCAATACAACACAACTTTTGACATGAGCGGGGGGCTTGCGGCGACCAAAGCAAACAAAATGGTTATGACAACATTTTTCTGATTATTATTTGTACGGCATCGTATTGTTGTTATTGTTTTACTACAACTTTTGTTGCAGTGCCTTACGCAAACACTGAGTATAAGTGGGTTACATTGATTTTATTTGAATGGATAATACAATTACATCAATAACGGTAATAGACTCGTATCAGCTGCAAAATTTAGTTTAAAAAATGTAGAACTAAGGAAGCAGTAGATTTTTTTTTAGGAAAGGTAAGTATGAGGAATAAGATATGTATGAGATCCCTTTTAGTTTTGGAGATATCGACATGAAATTGTGCATACATCATTTCCTACTCGAGAAGCTACTCATTTGTTAGAACTGCTATTATCTGACCACTACAGCATATAGCTGCCATACAAACTGATCGGTCAAAAGCATGTCCTTGAATGGAAAACTATTTTATTTAACAAGGTATCGTTACGAAATTCGGTGCAGATAATTACCAAAGACATCGCCACAATATCCAAAGAATTTTTTTAGATCGGCCTATTATAGCATATAGCTGCCATACAAATTGACCGATCAAACTCAAGTCCTTATATGGAAGACTTGTTTATTCGTAGAATTATCTTCACACAATTTGCTGTGGATAATTACTCAAGATAGTAGTATAATACACAAAGAAATTATTCAGATCGAACTACTATAGCATATAGTGGCCATACAAACTGAACAATCAAAAACAAGTTCTTGTATGGAAAACTTTTTGATTTGACGAGATATCGTGACAAAATTCAGTACGAATTATTGCCTAAGATCCATCGTTACAATCTCCAAAGAAATTATTCAGATCGCACTACCATAGCATATAGTTGGCATACATTATGATCCTTTAAAGTCGAGATAAAGTTTTTTTTATACCCTTTTGTGCTATAAATAATTCACTTGTGTAGGGTCTTAAGTTTTGGTGGAGCTGTAGTTAACGTTTCTGTTTTCTTGCCTAAAATAACTTTTGGAAAAGTTAGTACTCCGATCCATAGAAACGAAATTATACGCTCCCTTACAGGAGTTAAGAAGTTAAACACAGATCAAACTAATATTTCAAATACAATTTTATTTCATATCGTAGTCTAACCTATTTGAAATCTGTTAACATTAAAGTATTTTAATCCAAACATTATCTTTTCTTAGTCTTTCTTCACTTGCTAACCTACCTATTGTTTTTGAAGCTATGTGGTACTAACTCCAAAAGAAATACTCAAATATTAACAAATTGTACTATTACTAAGCTTTGTTGAACACGCTTTTGCGTAAAGTTGCTCCTGCTACGTGGTCAAATCCGCCCTGTATTTATATATACAATGAGTGTGTGAGTTTATAAATATTGGACCAATTGAAAGTTGAGTTTCTTTTAATATTATTCCTACAAATTTACGTGTGCGGCAATGCCAGCGACACGTCACTGGGCACAGGACGACACCGCACCGACGGAAACGGATATGTGGAGAGCGGATACGCGGATATGACGGCGGAAATGAGTACCCGTGTTTACGTAACGATGCGAAATAACTATGCCTTAACAGCTACACAAACATACAAACATGCATGTGTATGTTTATGCTTTTCATACCACAAAATTACAAGCCAAATTTTGCGTAGTAAACTAATTTATACACCGATATTTCATTATAGCTCAACAACAGTGCGTTGTTTAAATTTGCAGTGAGCACAAGCAAATCTAATTAGTTAGAATAAACTATAAAGGAAATTCTCCAACTCAAAGAAGCATGCCACATATGTATCGTATGTCGTTGTGTGTTCAGCTGGGGACGAGCGCCACAAAAGTGGTTGCAAAAATGTAACAAATATTTCGGCAAGAAGCAAATATTTTGGCTACAAAGGCACAGGAATGTGTGAACAAATTCAACATGCATATAACTATAGATGTGTTGTATATTTGTGTGAATGTATGTATTTGTGTATGGATCAAAAAGAAATTTTTCGACAGGAAGCAAGGGAATGTCTGCCTAGCTGCCTTTTGTTAGGCACGAAGGCACAAACTTTTCAACTTTTAAATGGTTTCTGTTTGTGTTGCTTTTTTTGATTTTGATTTTGGCAGAAAAGTACTTCAAAACATACAACAACAAGAAAAACCGTTAGTAATTATACTTGTGATACCATTCACGGGAACATTCCAATTAAATAAGAGGTTATAAAAAGAACTTTATCTTGTTATTGACCGATCACTTTCCATGACAGCTGATGTAGTGGTCTGACATCGTAGGTTCTGAGAAAAATTTCAGATATATATCTTATACTAATATCCATAATAAGGAGTCATTAAGCTCGATTATTCAGTCAAAACAGTTGCGTTTACAGCTTTAAAAGACACTTGAAAGAACTATTTATATTATTTTTGGTTAGCTTAACGCTGTTTTTGTCAAATTAATGGTCTTAAAAGTCTGAAGATACCTCCAAATGACGGATGGCTTTCATAAGAAATTTTTCGTATCGAAAACCTGCGTTGACCTTTTGCTATATTTAAACCAATATTATAGGTGTTTTGGCAAAATAATCGGACATTTCCATCCAAACTCAAAACAATTTACGAAGTAACAACTTACACTTTTGGGTAGCATAACTAAAATATATCAGTTATCTTGTTATACCTACATACATAAAATTATTTTACCTTTGATAATCTTAGTCCTAACGCCGTCTTCTGCATATATATATATCGCTCAATATCTAACAGCTCAATAACTTAATTTAAGTCAGCAAAGTTCACAACAAATTCTGCGCAAAAAGCGCTGATGTAATCGACTTTGATAGAATTGTCGCTTCGTATTTGCAGAAGCGCAAAGCAAAGCGTCCTGTCATATTTCTGTCTATGTTAGAGGCTTAGAAAATATGAAAATTAAGCAACAACGGTCTTTTGACGAAACTGGAAGAGACATTCGCGCGCTACCTTGCCTACGCGCTGTGCTGCTCAATCAATATGCCGCCCCTCGGCCGCCGCAACGTGCCTGCCAACGCCGCACAGAGTCAGCCATCAATCTACGTATTCTTCCAGGCGCGTGCACAATTCAAAACTCAAATAACGGTTGTCTCTATTGGCAGCCGAATAACAGCGCCAGCTATGCACTGTCACAAGTGGCGCGGCGCGTAGCAGCAAAAAGCGCCATGACATGCTTGATATGTATGTGATGCAAACGCCGCGTCGCTCGGTAGCGCCGCCGCAGCGCAGAAGGATGGCGCTTTGCTAGCGGCAGCGAGGCACCGCTAAAGCGCTACACGTGGCATGATACAAGTGGTGTGTAGCGTGGCGCGGCATAATTTGGAGCGGCATAGCGTGGCCGTGCGGCAGTGCGGCAACGTGGCGTGATGTTGTAGCGTGAAGGTAAATGGAGCAGCACAAAAGCGGCAAAAACTTGGCTGCCGTTATTACAGTTGTCAATTCTATGCGCACGAAATGAGTGTGTACAAGCACATCGCATATTCAGAGCGCCATGTTTCATTGCCTGCGCGCGCGTGTTTGTTAGGGTATATTTGCTCCACAATGCTATATGTCACGAAAGTTATTACTTTTTTACGTCGCATCCGCCGCGCGCGCACACTCTGCCATGCCACCAGCAACACCTGCTCCGTCCCTATTTGCTCTATGCATTTTTTCCTCCTGTTTGCGCCCCAGTTGTTGATTTGGTTCATTTGGCGTCTGTTTGCGCGCAAAGTGAGGTTAGGCGCGCCTCCACTTGACAATCTCACCGACTCAGTTGAAGCCATTCATTTCAATATTTCTATTTCATACATACAAACAACATATGTAGGTGATTTCAATTTGCGCTTTAAGTCTATTTTTACTTTTCAGCATTTGTGGGTTTCAAGACTCACCACTTATATGTATTTTTTTTTGTTTCGCAAAGATTACTCAGCAGCTCTGCGCGGCGGTATATGTTACCCAGGTGTGAAGTAAATTAAAAGTTATGAATCTAAAGGTTTTAAACGCGGCATGTTGGAACACAAATCGACATAACGATAATTTTTGGGACAGTTGCCAAACTTTGCGGCAAAGTTTAGATTAAGTTTAGATTTTTTTCCAAAGTATTTTGAAGTTCTACAACTTTTGTTTATTATTTGTATTTAAAACTAAGCTTTTCTGCATTTATTGCTTTTATGCTATTTGTGACGCTTATTTAGATGTGGTCTTTAGGCGCAAAAAATAGGTTAGCAAATATTTTCGGCCAATTAACGGCGTGTGCGGTGGCAGGTAAGCTTTGTTCAACCAAAATGACAAAGTTTTTGAATGTTAAAAACTTTTTTTGCTATGAAAGTCCATAATGATATGTATATATCATTACAGTGTATCATAGCTGAGAGTGACAGAATGTGAGAGATGCCTGCTGTTAAAGCGTTATAGGCTGGATAACGAAGAAATAACCATACGAAGCGAGCCACATATGAACATATTCAAGACATGAGGCGTTCCTAAATAGAAAAAAAAGAACACTTTAGCACTTTTTATAGCAAGAAAGGATATAAAAAGATGTTTTCTTAGATTTTGCACGTTCAGTTTGTACGGGAACTATATGTTATAGTAGTTCGATCTAAACAATTTCTACGCAGATTATACCGTTCCTTCAGCGAATTATATGATCCAAATTTTGAGCAGATAGCTTGTCAAATGAAAAAGTTTTCCACACAAGGGCTTGAGTTTGTTCGCTCAGTTTGTTTGGCAGCTATATGATATAGTAATCCGATCTATAAAAAATTAGTAAAATATCTCGTCAAATAAAAAAATTTTCCCTACAAAAACTTGATTTTGATTGTTAAGTTTGTATGAGAGATATATTCTATGGTACTCCGATTTAAAAAAGAAATCTTCAAATATTGTAGCGATATCTTGGACAATAATCCATGTCAAATTTTATGAAGATAGCTTCTTTAATGCAATAGTTTCTCATATTTGAACTTAATTTCGAACGTTAATTTTGTATGACAGCTATAAGATATAGTAGTCCGATCTAAAAAATTTTTACAGACAGATGCGTTGTTTAAGGCAATAATCCTTGTCAAATCTTCTGCAGATGTCTCCTCATATAAAATAGTTTTCCATATAAGAACTTAATTTCCAAGATTCAGTTTGTATGACAGCTATATGATTTAGTGGTCCGAGCTTGGAAAATAACCCACGTCTAATTTCCCGAAGATATCTCTTCATATAAGAAAGTTTTCCATACACGATATTGATTTTTATCGCTCAGTTGGTATGACTGCTACATATATATTATTGTGGTCCGTCCTAGGTTTAACAGAAGTTATAATGTTGTCTTAGATAATAATCCACGTCAAATTTTCCGAAGATATCTCGTCACACAAAAAAGTTTTTCATACAAAAACTTAATTTCGACCGTTCAGTTTATATGGCAGCTACAGGCTAAAGTAGTTCGATATCGGAGGCTCCGACAAATAAAAATAATAATTTCAGAGCTATATCTCAAAAACTGACGGACTAGTCCACATATATACATACAACAGGGCAGCCAGACAGATGGGCATGGTTCAAACGACTCAGCTCATCTTGCTGATCATCTATATATTTTATAGCATCTCCGACATTTTCTAATGCGTTTTACAAACTTCATGGCAAACTCATTACGAGTACCCTTTTAAAGACTCTTCAAGGTATAAAAATCGCTCATACGTCATGGTGGCCCACACGACTATTACTTAATAGGGTGGTCTTTATTGCCAAAACAGAGAAGCGTGTGTATTTAGGAAAATAAATAAAATATTATACGAATACAATACGGAACCATTTCTGCCAGCAGCACAGTGTTAAGTTATTAAGACGGCGGGTCACATGCGACCCTAAATTGCTAACACGTACATATACCAATGTGTAGACGTGTGTGTGAATAGCAGCGGCGTTAACGCAAATAGCCTAATTCTACTTCAAAAAGGGCTTATACGCTCATGTACAGATATATGCGATATCCTGCACTGATACCCAAATGCACATACACACTCACGCATAATATTCCACAGTTCAACTGAACCATTTCACTCTCCACCTGCACATCTGCTCTTACAATATTTCCTATTTTATTCCACTTTCTTTCATATTTGCTGCGTCTTAAGAGATTTTCATGACGCGGCGTCCAAACAAACGCTGGGGTAGTGCCAGTATGGGTCAAAGCGGCGCTGCTGTTGAAGTCCCTATACCTATTTCTTTCGGCATATGTGTGTGTATATGTTACTGGGTTTGCCTGTATAGGGCTGCGAGCCAATGTAAGTGTATCTGTTTGTGCATGGCGACGTCGCACACATAAATTTGCGGCTACGACTGTGGTTGTGACGGCTGCAATGTCGATGAAGGCGCAACCGCGTCCGCAGCCGGTGCTGAGCCTGTGCCAGTGCATAAATAAAAAAGGATTATTTTCAATGTGCGAGAAAGTTGATTTTGCTTACTTTCGCTAAGCTTTAATGGGGTTGTTAAGATGCTGCCTATTCGTGCAGTTACCACTTTCTTTTGGACTGTGCTGCTAATGTGGCTTTCTTGTTGTTACTCGGCTTACTTAAGGGTTGCGTTCACTGTTTTTGTTCGCATAAATTTCCTCTTTCATTTACAAATCTCGTTGTCGCAAACAGGTGCGCGCACTTGTACAAATGTATGTGAATATATATGTATGTATATATGTGTGTATGTATGGTTGTATATATGTATGATATATTTGTGTTCATATATTTTTGTGTGACAGCATAGCGTTTACTAGTGCTCAGACATATTTCTTTTCATGCTAGCAAAATAAGGTTTTCAGTTTTCGTTGATAGATATTTCGAGTATATGACCGTTAGCCGCCCCATACCGATATGCGCGGCTGTTGATAAGGAATGCGCGGAAATAAGACATTAAAATTGCAGATTTTCTGCGCTGCTCTGTGATGATATTGGAAAATGCGATTATCTGCGGCTAAAGATTTTGTTGGTATATGTGTGTGTAGACTCAATGGTGTGCCCACAACTATGCGAAGGACTTTTAATTTTTGGTTCGACGACAAATTTTAAGGGGAAAATAAGCTCTTCAGACTTTAGCTGCTTAAAAAAATGTATAAATTGTTCAATTTTATTTCATTATACCCTCCACAATGTGTAATTTATAAAATTTGCCACTGAGTCTAGTCTTTCAGCTTATTATACGAGTATGCCGCTCTAAGATTTTGCACATGTTCTTTTCTATAGAAGATGCTATTTATTTGTCAGAACCGCTGGTAGCAAACAACTATAGCATATAGCTGCCATACCAACTGTACGATCGACATTTAGACCTTATATGGAAAACTTTTTTTATTTGACGAGATATCTTCGCAGCGTTTACCAGGGACTATTTCCCTCAACATTGCTACAATATATGTACAAATTGTCTAGATCGGACTACTGTATCATATTAGCTATTATACTACAAACTGTGCTATTCCAATTAATAGAAATTTATTTAACACCACTTCAAAATTCTAATTATCGCTTTATATTCTACACCACTCTGTGCGCAACCTAAGACACGTGGCGGCACATAATCGCTTTTACGACCACAAACACTTCATCTAGTTTATGAGAGCGGTTTGCGAACTTTTTAGTATATACTTGTCGCACGACAGCTAATCCAACGTTGTGCTAACCACAAATTGATTTTTATAGACAAGTAATATTCATTTTGAACCACTTTTCTAGTGGAAACCCCAAAAGTACGAAGCAGCAGTGTACGCTTGCACGCATATGCTGCCTTAATGTGCCACACTACAAATTTCTTTGCTGAAATATGCCACACACTTTGAAAAGACCGTATTATTACACACCTTAAGCAACGTCATAAAATGTGAAATATGCCACTTAAGTGGCTTACTACAACGCCGCTTTCACCTTTGCCACACAAGAAAAGAGTTTCGCACAATGCGGTCACCGCCCGGCGCGCAAACGAGCGAGCATATCCACTGCCAAACAACTGGACGCAGCATAAGTGCTTAGTATGTGCGTTGCATGCGCCAGAGCTTATTCGATGTTATTGAAAAAGTTCGCGCTCAGTGCACAAATTAATTCAGCAAAGAAAAGAAAGTTGGTAGCGGTAAGTGAGGGAAGCGGTAAGTGTAAGCGTAGCAGTGCAATTCTTGCAAAGAATCTTTGTACTCACTCAGTTGACTGCTGTTAGCTTTCACATTACTTCTTCGCTTGTTCGCTGTGACTTTTAAACAGCGACTTTTGTGCTCCCTTTCAATACTTGGCGTACATAAAATCTCAAATAAATTGCTTAAGAACAAGAAAAGTGAAATCGAAAAAATTAAATCGAAAAGAATTAGTGAAACCTAGATGCGCACATGACAGATAACACAAATATACAGGTACATATAGGTAAATATATACATTAGGGTGGATATTATTTCCAAAATCATTTATTATTTGCAAACGCCACCTGAACTTTCAGTTTTTGCCCCAAAAAATCTAGTACAAATCTCTCATATTGAAACAAAACTTGAGTTTTGGTTATAAAATGGTTATATATTGGTATGTATTGGTTATGTATTGGTTATATATTGGTTATATCTGACAGCGAGAGGTCAAAATTTTATGATACATACATATAAGTTTACAGGCAAAGAAAAAACGATATAATATAAACCACTTGTACTGAAAAAAAATTTGAGTTTTGGTTATAAAAGGGTTATACATAAATTGGTTATATATTTCTTATATATTGGTTATATCTGACTGCGGAAGCTTAAAATTTTATGCTACATATATATAATATGATTTAGTGGATAGCAATACAAAACTCAATTTCGATTTTTTTTTTTTGGTGATACGTTGTTTTGCATTTTAGTTGACGATATATTTTATATGGAATTTTTTGACATTTTCTAATAAATTTTTTAATTCCAAAGCAAATAAATCTACAACTTTCAAAAGCATAATTTTAATAAAAAAAAAAGCTTTGCACTGCAAAAAAGTTCGGAATAATTTTTTTCATAAACACATGCCTTTAAAAGTTATACGCAGTTAAAGTTATACATAAAATTTCTGTATTCATATAGTACACCACGACGTATGAGCAACATAAAATGTGTAAATCACTAGTATGAATGTTCAGAAGAAATATGATCTAGGCACCGTTTAAACTGAAAATAAAGCACTTGTTTAAGTCGTAGCCTTATTTTAAGACAATCAACCTGAAACTTCAGAGAAATAACGGCCACCCTTATATACACACACAAATCATTGTAGCGTAAGCAAGGAGGCATGGAAATGAAATTAATACTTGAAGGTTATTATTACGTGTTTGACTCGCGACTGTCGTTGTTCGTCTAACAAGAACTATTGATTGGGTAGGCAGAATACACACAATTACAGAAACAACAACAAATACAGCGCACATTGCGCTATATAGCTAATCATACAACGAGCTACACGAGAATGACAAGCAAAATTGTAGCAAATAACGGCATTAAGAGCGTTGGCAATGCTTTGCCAAGTGTGTCACACAAACACATACACAGACGTGAGAACTTTTTTTGTGTGAAAATGTGCAGCGAATAACTTGGTAGATCCAAGCACTTTGCAACAAACAACTAGTGAAGAGATGTGTAAGAAATGTCTAAAAAACAAGAAATACCGTTAACTTAAGTTGCAAGGAAGTCATAATACGCTTCACAAGTGCACTTCTTATAGCGTAAAACGGAGCAAAAGCAGCTTTCTCTTGAATTTGATCAATCAGTTTGTATGGCAGCTATATGTTATAGTGAACTGATCAGTACAATTTCTTCGGAGATTGCACCGTTATGTCTGGCAATAAGCAGTGCTGAATTTTGTGAAGATAGCTCTAGAAATAAAAATGTTTTCCATACAAAAATTTCTTTTTGAACGATCAGTTTGTATGGCAGCTATATGCTATAGTGGTCCGATATCGACAGTTCCAACAAATATGCAGCTTTTCGATGAGAAAAGAACGTGTACAAAATTTTAAAACGATATCTCAAAAACAGGACTAGTACGCGTATATAACCTCTTCAGTGTATAAAAATGTTGGTCGGCAGCAGTATTTTAAAATATTTCCTACGTCACGTCAAACGTAAGCATATAGTACATTATGTCACAAATATTTGCACAAACACTGCGAGGTAGTACATAGCAAGTAACTGCCACAGTGCCTAGTCATGTGCCTTTGAGTCCGTCTCCACACAAATCATAAACTCAGGCTCAAGCAGAAAGCAGCACAACTCGCCCAAATATTTACACACCTTCACTAACAAGCGCATTCATTTGTTTCCACAAATCTGCACACTGGCCAGCGCACTCACTAACACACTAACACGGACACGGGCGCTCCACACACTGCTGTGACGTGCAAGAGGAAATGCTTGACATTAAAGTTGGTGACACAATAAAAACATACAAATGACCCGCTTACACGCAGCACAACAATTGTTACGGGCATCGCTGCCGCTAACTAACACAACCAGTCCCCTGTGCAAGCCTGCTCACCAAACTACAGTCGCTTCATTTTGTTGGTCGTCTAAGTCTTCATTGTACTTTTATGTCTTCTCGCTCGCACTACTTTTGCCAAACTTTTCCCGACGCTGCTGCTAGCCACACTGCTGTTCTGTATCGTGTCTACGCAAACAAAAAGTGGATTACACTCCTTTATTGGCCACACGCAAGCGGTGCGTGCGGCGGTAGCTGGTTGTAAGAACACTTAATGCTCCATTTAAAAGCCGCACTGCCGCACTGCCGCTGCTGACCATTTGCCTACTGCATGTGTATAATAATAAAAGTTGTATATGTGTTGGTATTTTGTTGTTGTACAGTACATTTTATTTGCCTTGTTCTTGTTATGCTTCATTTTGTGGCCGTGGCAAGTTCAATGCGATTTTATGTATTAATCGCCATTAAGAAATTCAAAGCAAACTCGTTCTGTGGCAGCCACAATACTCTTTTCTCTCTTCAGAATTTATATGCAAACTTCTGTGTGTAAACGAAAATGGGGTTAGGCACTATGGGTGTGGGGCTCATGCATGTATGTATGTATGTATGTATATATAAATATGTGATTTGGAAATTAAACAAGACAATTTGTTTGCTCGTCGGCATGAAATTGAAATTTAGACTTTGGTATTTATTTTTAGGCAAGAGGATTGAGAATTTTATATTATATGAAGAGCAATTTGGACTTGGGGTTTGGTTTAAGTTGGAATTTTATTTTAATTTTGATGTGTATATAGATCATTGCTACACTTGGCGTCAAACAAGGAAAAATCGTCTAAAATAAAAAAGTTTCACATGCAAGAATTCGTTGTTAAACGTTCAATTTGTATGGCAGCTATTTGCCATTGTAATCCGATCTGAACAATTTCTTTGGAGCTTGTACCATTAGCTTGAAATAAAATAATTTCGTGAAGATACCTTGTCAAATAAAATAGTTTTCCATACAATAACTGGATTTTGACCGATTAGTTTGTATGACAGCTGTATGCTATAGTGTTCCAATCTGAAAATTTTCTACGGATATTTTAGAGTTGCCCTAGGTAATAATCTATACCAAATTTTGTAAAGATAGTTTGTCAAATGAAAAAGTTTTCCATATAGGAACTTGACTTTGATCGGTTAGTTCGTATGGCAGCAATGTGTTATAGTAGTCCGATCTGAACAATTTCTGCGGAGATTGCATCTTAGCCATGGACAGTAACCCGTACCCAATTGAATAAAAATATATTGTCAATTGAAAAAGTTTTCCAATAAAGGAACTGGATTTTGACCGATTAGTTTGTAATGGCAGCTCTACGCTATAGTAGTCCGATTTGAACAATTTCTTTGACAATTATGCTGCAACTTTAAACAATAGCGTGTGCTGAATTTCGTAAAGATACCTCGCCAAATACAAAAGTTTTCCTTACAAGGGCATGATTTTGATCGTTCAGTTTGTAGGGCAGCTTTACGCTATAGTGGTTCGATACCGGCGCTTCGCAGAAATGAGCAACTTCTTGAAGAAAAATGGGCACTAGACAGTGCCAATCATACATTACGCCACACTGAGATGGTCGCCTGGATGTAGAAAGACGCAGACTATTCGTATGCTTCAGACGTGTGAGAACATTAAACTCCGCACTATCTTAGGATGACTGAGGGCACAATAGACCTAAGATCACTGTGTATTTCTCGTTTTTTTAATCATAGGATGCCTTTTTCTGTCGCCAGTTGAATACAAACAGGTTCATATGCTTCCGGTTAGTGAACATAACGAGCTCCTCTGCAAGCAGTTTCAGCTGGAAATGTCAGCAGAATCTAAAGTCACTCTTGCGCAACTTCGTTCTGAATACTGGAGCAGATTAAACAACTACCAGAACCAGAATCGACCCCAACATACCATTGCGTCACCGCATGATACTAACCACCTCTTTGCATTGCCAACGAACCGCACTCATCTAACATCAGTTTTCAACAACAACAACGTCATTTTAAGAGCTCTTGGGAGCATGTTTGTCATTTCGTCAGTGTGTTGGTAAGGATTGGCAATCATCTTTTCATATGATGCCCTATTTCTGGCTTAATGTCATCGTCAACAAACAAAATTGTCACTATTAGGCTGAGTTAAGTCCACGTGTGGTTCAGGAAACGTAATTGCATTTCCAAAAATTAATTCTATTTCCCACAAGACGGTGCACCGCCATATGGTTCGCCTCTAAAAATGGACACATTGCGTGAAAAGTGTGGCGACTCATTAATTTCGAGAAATGGTCCTGTCAAACGGCAGCGAAGATTTTGAAATTTAAGGTCTCTTGGTTATTTTCTCTCGAGGTATGTCAAATCAAAGGTTTACGGTAATCAACCGGCAGCGGCATAGGAGCTCAAGGACAAGATTCAGCGCACTATCGCCGAAATTCCAGCCACAGAACCGGAAGTTAATTACAAGCATATATCGCCTAGTCATACTAGGTGCGTGGCAATCGCCCAAAAACCTCTTTGCAGTGTAAACGCGTCACTCTTTGGCGGCCATAAGTGCCCAAACAGGTAACTTGGATCACGTTGCCTATCCAATTCAAGTAGCTACAGAGCAGCAAGTTAATTACAGGTAGCGGGTCATCGTAAACGGAGCCACGGTGGCCATTTGGCGACATTTTGTTCAAATTATTAATTTTAACATTCCGTCGTTCCTTTTCGTAGACCCTTGAGACGAGATACATAGTCGAACTTTTTTATGTGGCTTTTTTGATTATTGCCGTAATTACCTATGATTCTCATTGCTCTCGGAAAACTTGGAAGCTTTTTTATACATTTATTCAAAATGTTTGATATAACAGCCTCAACTTGCCTCAAGTTATTTGTTTACTCATGACGCTTTAAAAAATTAATGAGGGAAATTGTCTCCAAGTCAAATATGGAAAGAAACAACACAAATTCGTTGCCAAATCAGCAAAATCTTACAGAAGAAAGTCAAGCTTGATTATCAGAGTCTACTATTTGCTGTCTGTATTGCGCTCTCTTCCAATTTAATTGCGCTTTTACGACAGATTTAATGAGTACTTTTACGACAGAACTTTGTTAAGTGAACTGCGTGCAGATAAAGAAGGAAGCTTTACGAGCTTTTAGCTTTAAGGTTATGTTCGCTGAAGCGTGAAATTATTTTTGTAAACTTAATAATTAGCTTCAATTGTCTAAATAATACGAAAATTAAAGACTGCAACTTTGTTATATTGGACTGGTTTATAAGTAAAAGAAGTCCGCAGAGACTTGCTGTCATTTGCGAAGCTAATTGTGCACGCTTGCATTTCATTTTAACTTTCGATTTTGGTTTTCCAATGAACTTCACAGACATAGAGCGCTACAAGAAATTATGGAGCCAAAATAAATGACCTTGACTGTCGCCGCATTGTCCCAAAAGCGTGCGCGTCGACACGAATTGAAGGAAAACCGAAAACGCAGCGAACGAAATTAAGGAATTTCAGACATTTGGTAGTTTACACACACGCAAATGTATGTGCGTCTCTTTCTCTTTCACTCTCTATGTATATATGTATACAACGGGTGTTCCAAGTGGCGTTACTTTTTCATTAGTCTTTACTTGATAGTTCACGCATGAGTCGTGTCAAGCTGTGAGGTTATTTTTGTTCAGTACTGTTTGGCATTTCATCATGGAAAGACTTAAGCCTGAACAAAAGAATGTGTTATGGTCAATAGTATAACCGGCCTACTGAGCGGACTATTCGCATTATCATCACCAATCTTAAGACCCAGTCTTCATTATTGGATATTATTCGAATACACCACTTTCATCACGCAGTAAAGAAAATATAACAGTCATAGCTAAGAGTATACACGAAGACCGTGGAGAGTCAATTCGGCGACGTTCGCAGCTACTCGGACTGATGTATGGAACGACTTCGCATATTTTACTTCGAGATCTTAAATTAAAAGAGTACAAAACACAGCTTGTACAGCTCAAAAGCCGCTCAAACTTCCTAAGATCCGACGTTTTTGACCCAAATTTCGTTCAGCGATGAGGCCCATTTCTGGCTCAATATGTATGTAAACAAGCGAAACCACATTTGGGACGGAGAACAACGTGGCAATCATTATCGCGCCATGATAACCGATTATTTGATGCCTGAAATTGAACCTCGTGACCTCGACGACATTTGGTTTCAAAAAGACGGCGCCACTTCCCACAGATCGCATCAATCAATGGATTTATTGAGAGAACACTTCGGTGAGCCGATAATTTCACGTTTTGGGTCGGTCGATTAGTCATCAAGATTTGGAATATCACATCGTTAGATTTTTTTCTGTGAATATATTTAAAGTCTATAGTCTATGCGGAGAACCCCGATTCAGTCCTTGAAGCAAAACATCACGCGTATCATTTGACAGTTACCAGTCGAAATGTTCGGACGAGTTAACGAAAATTGGACTCGATGGATGGAGCAACTGAGACATAACTACGGCCAACATTTTCAAAAAATTAATTTCAAAGAATGTTCTTTCGAATAATAACAAATATTCCCTATAAAATTTGAAATTTTTGTGTTTGCCCTTTAAAAAAGTAGGAAACCTCGAAATGGAGCACCCTTTATATAGGTATGTATACGTGTGTCTAGTAGTTATTAACAAGTAAGCAGTCAGTTGCTAGTGGCGCTTCCATGGATTTATAACGCTGAAAACACAGCAAGACTGTAACTAATATGAATTTCTTCAGTAGAAACTCGAGTTTATCAACGGAATACAAGCCCACAACGAATTGCCGAAATGAGGTCGTTTAGCGTGGAAAAAGTTAAGTACAATGCAGTGTAATGTTTGGATAATTAATTTTATTGTCTAAGTTTAGGGTTTTTTTGGTAGAAGTAGGCGCGCACTGAAGGAAACGCCACTGCACCAACAATTAAACCTAAAAACAGCAACAAACACACACGCACCGAAGAAAGAATAATTAAGTCACAGCGCAACAACGAACGCGAAGGACATTCATGCCAAAATAAACAAGAATAAATAAAAACAAGTAAGGACGGGCAAAGTTCGGCTGTAATTGAACACTTTGTACTCACGCAGCCCACAAACATCTAGTAAATGTTTTAGATTCAATAAACCAGTTGTTAAATTACTGAACATCAAATTCCGCAGTTAATAAGTGTTATTCAGCACACATTCATCAACTTCTTTACATTCTTACTGCTTCATAAAATATGGGAAAAAGTAATTCAGCGCAAATTCAGCTGTTCCGTTTATCACTGAATATATCTGTAAGCCGGGGAAATACCTTCAGATGAGACAAAATTTAATATTAGAGAAGTTTGAAATCTGTTCCGCAAAATTTAATACTAGATCTGACTGATTGACCGATATGTGTCGTACATAATCAGTCACATGTACTGCGGTCCACATATTTGTTCCCCTGGGTTCTTAAAACCTTTAAATCTTAAAACTTTAAAGTCCGATTTCGAGAATTTTCGGGTGTAAGATAAATACCTCGAGGGCACTATATGTAAAGTGAAGTTAAGGGGTGTAATGGGGCATGGTGCTTCTGGGTAAGTAGTTACAGTTGTAGGGCTATAGCCAATTCCTACTCTTGCGTCCTCGCCGCGCATCCTGGAGATGTGAATAACCCTTGTGTAAGACCTACCTAAGTAAGTGCTACTTTGGACTGAATAGATAGTTGAAAAGTAAAGTCCTCAATGACTATCTGATGAATGGGCCTTAAGATCTTCGAGAGAAGGCTTTACGCAATATTTATGGTCCTTGTCGATGGAACGGTGAGCTATACGAGATTTACGGCTGCACTGACATAGTTCGACGAATCAAGAAACAGCAGCTGCGCTGCCTAGGTTTTGTTGTCCCGATGGAAGAGAACACTATAGCTTTGAGGGTTTTCAATACAGTAACAACCGGTAGAAGAAGAGGAAGAGGAAGACTTCCACTCAGCGGGAGAGATTGGCTGGCGCGCTGTTTTTAACTCGGTTATAAACGCGTAAGTGGTGTCTACGCCAGTAAAGAAGATGTGCGCTGGGTTTGGGACCCGCCACGTAAAAAAAACACTCCAGTGAAAAAGCAACAACAGCCTCGGATGATCGCATTCGATGGAACGATGAGCTGTACGAGATATACGACGACATCGATATAGTTCAGCGAATTAAAAGACAGCGGCTACGCTAGCTAGGTCATGTTGTCCGAAGCTCTGCTCTGAAAGTATTCGACGCAGTACCCGCCGTGGGAACCAGAGGAAGAGGAAGACCTCCATTCCGTTGGAAGGACCAAGTGGAGAAGGACGTGGCTCCGCTTGGAATATCCAATTGGCGCCACGTAGCGACGACTGGCGCGCTGTTGTTAACTCGGCTATAATCGCGTAAGCGGTGTCTACGCCAATTAAGAAGAAGAAGGACAAGAAAAAATCGTACGGTACCAAGTTTGCTGAATATGGTGGTTGATCATTTTGAAAAGAATTCAGTTTTATTGGGTCGATTCGAGCAAGGACGCGTTTCATATCCAAAATATTCACCGAAACCATTCAAACGGAATCGCGAAAGATGTCGAGCTCTCTTATTATCCCTCTAACACTTGGCTGACGATTTTCAGGCACCATAACCTCCACTGTTTTAAAACTTTCATCAGTCGAAGAAGTCGAAAGTCGTTCAAACAAGGAATTTTTTTCAATTTCTGGATGTTTTTTTGCCATAATATAAATATGTATATCTCCATATCTATTTCGATTAGTTTTAGGTGATACAAATAACCGTAACAAAAAAATTATACTCTTTAGAAACATGTTGCGAGAGTACGACAATTGCCTCATATACATATGTGTATGTGTGCAAAGTGCTGGAGTTAGTTAGCTACACGCCGCATAAATAGCACAAGCACGTTGAAGTTCCAAACAAATGTTACTCGTTTCATTGTTTTAACGTTGCTGCCCCCCGCACCCCCTTCACCCACCTCATTTATTGTGCAACTAGAATGGACACTCTGCATGAATGCGCTATTACGCCGGCTGTCGGCAAATGCCGCAGTAGCGAAATGACACTCAGCCAAGCGAGCGTTTGCAATGAATGCGACGTGTCTGCCGACTTCACACAAACACACACTCACAAATACCTGCAAATGACTGCTGTACCGATTTGCTTGTGTGTTGGCAAACATTTGCAAATGTTAATATTTTCGCTGTAAGTGTGTGTGTGTGCTGTCTATGCATTATTCGTTTGCTTTTATGTCCATTTGTCTTTGCATTCTCATTTCATCTATTATGCCAACTAATAACAACGGTAAGTCGGTTTTGTCAACACATCTACATAAACACGTTCACATGTATGTATGTACATATGTGTGTTTGTGTGAATTGTCAGACGTATGCCACATGTCGCTTGACTAGAAATATTTAACTGTGTAAACGTGCAACACACGTACTTCGCATAGCGCTGCACTACTAACCAATACATATACAAACATGCATAGCTACACACATACATGTATACATATATGTACGTCCATATGCGCAAATAATAGAATATTCATTATGCATAGCCTTTGTTCGGCGGTCACATATTTCACCGGTCGGTGTGTGCCTTCTGTTTATTTCCTTCAGCTGTCACATAAATAAAGTAAATGTGTAAATGCTCATCTATAAACACGTTTACACGGTGGAGTCTGGAGGCTGGTGTTAAATTTATACAACTGGAAAGCAAGTTGTAGCTGGTATGTAATAAATCAATTTTCGCAAAACTTGCTTCGATAAAGTTTAAGTTTTATATGAATGTGTGAGTGAAGTGTTGAGGTTAGACGCGTACAGCGGAAGAAATCAGACGGAAAATGGACCCACCCACGTTTGTCGATGAAAGGACTATGATTATTTATGATTATGTTTGTTAAAAGACTTAACGCCTAAACCAAACTTATGTCATCAAATGTAGTTGCAGTATGGTTGGTATGGCTATAATTTCCAATCTTAATAAATTCTTCAGAGACTTTACCTTTGACTAATAATAATGCATGACAAATTTGGTAACGGTATCTCGTCAAATGAAAATATTTAGCATACAAGGATATTAATCTGATGTTTCTGTTTGTTTGGCAGCTATATGCTATAGTAGTCTGATCTGAACAATTTTGCCAGAGATTGTTCCGTCACCTCGAATAATAATTCGTACCAATTTTTGTGATGATAGCTATTCAAATAAAAAAGTTTTATATTCGGCTCTCCATCAACTCTAGTTTAATGCTATCATACTACTTTTGCGTCCTTCAAGCGGAGGTGGCTGCCATCAAAGTAGGGGTTATATGTATGTTCTGCTACGACGTGCGGTGTTGTTCAGGGATTTGTGTCTTCAAGCGATAGCCGAGCAGCTCTACTGGCTTTGAGCGCGCTGACTATGTGTTGAAAACTAGTCAGGGAGTGTATGACCTCCATAGCAAGCCTTTTCCATATAAGATTTGTAAGAAAAACACCGGAAACTGCAAAGCCGTTGAGCTTGCTAGGGAGGGCAAACTTCGCCCCATTTCATTTTATCAGATTGGAAGCGAGTCGGTTTTTCAGTTTCCGATGACTAGCGCTGCATCTATGGACCTTCAGTGAGCTCAGCAAGAACTGTGCGACTGCGAGAGCGATAGCGAAGCCAATAAAAGCCGCAATTGTAGATATTCGAACTGAATACTGCTCCCGCTCTTTGCCAAAGCTACATAGAAGAAGACGAGGTGGTATCGTCCGGTCACTTTCTTCTCCATTGCCCCGATTTTGACAGACTGAGATTGAAATATCTCAGCTGGCACACATTCTGCGAGCGTGGTGAAGTGGCTTGGATTGATATTAACCGCCTTTGTGATAAGCGCAAAACGGTTCATTGTTATTGTTGTTGTAGCGGCAGATCGGACTGTTGCGGGAACGGCTAAAACGTTTCGTCGATCTATGCGGTGAAAAAGTTTTGGATAACGCGACATAAGAAATATCTTCTGAAATGATATCCAACGATTTTTTTGGATCAACCCGTCCTAACCTAACCGCTTTGTATTAAAGTTTAACACTTTCAGACTGGAAAGCAACCAACATAGCAAACTCGACTTTAGTGATTTTTGTCATCACCACTTCTTTGTGAATGTTGTCCTTTAGGGACGTTTTCTGATTCTCGAATACCAGGCAGGATTTTTATTCTGAGGGCCAAAAGGTAATCCGGCGTAAAGATCAAAGCGTGAAAATGAAATGAAATGAACTTTTGTCGGGACGTCTGTTTTCCAAGAGGTCCAAAAGGGTAATCCAGCGTGTAGATCAAAGAACAAAAAAACATTTCGTATTGAAAACAATGTATATTGTTGTTGTTGTAATGCCCAATTATGGTATATTAAATTTTTCTTGTCTTAACCATATTTCTCCACCACAAAGTGAATACCGCTAAAATCTGCTTTCGGAGGTAATGCAGCGCTCTGCTTGTCAATTTCCGCCGCCATTTTCAGTTTGACGCTTTGGTTCGGATGCCGCGAGTGCACAATTCGGTGAAAATGTATAAATTCTCTTAAAATACTTGTAAAAATGTAGTCTTCTGCGCATTAAGTGTTTGTTTAGTGTCTGCATTTACAGGAAATTGCGAAATATGAGTCCGGACATAGTGTTGTAATAGAAAATCAGTGTAATGAGTGCTTGTCGAAGGGAATTCAACTGAAAGCTAAGAAATGATGATAGTTTCATGTGCAGCAGTGATTAGCGAAGCGGGTGAGTATCAAAATTTATTTTGAGCTTGAAAACATTAAGGTAAACCCAAAATAATGAAATTTTACTAAAATGCAGATATTGTATATAAAAATGTCTTTCAATATTTCTTCATTTGCTGTCGCTTTTGCTTAACAACCAAACAACTTGCTGCCTGTATTGGTGGTCAAGGCCATAGCACCTGTCGGACGAGAACGAAGTTGGGTTAATATTGATAAGTAAGCTATCATTCACAGTAGAAGTACAATATACAAAGAACGTGAAAATATATTGTAGAAACTCTTGCATAGAAAACTTTTGTATTTGACGAGATATCTTCACGAAATTTATTCCGAAAGATTTTCAAAGTTAATGATATAATATCCGAAGAAATTATTCAGACCGCACGACTATAGCATATACATAGCCGCCATACAAACTGAACGCTCAAAACGAGGTAAATGTATGGAAAACTTTTTTATTTGTCAACAAATCAACATCTATAAATCAACATATATAAATCAACATCTGCAGTATATGTACAGTATACAATTTCATGATTTAACTAAACTTAACGTCGTTAGAATACACATAATAACGCATAATCTCAATGTTTTCAAAAAAATAGGAAACTAAATTTTTTTCTTTCACTTTTCCATAAAAATAAAAATCAAAACATTTTCAATCAAAACAATTTTTTTTAAATGAAGGAAAAAACTTAATTTTCAAGTTATTTTATTTACTTTTACTTTGGTTTTTCTTTTTAGTTAATCGTTTTTATGAAAAAAACTTAAATTTTTTTTCAAAAGAAATTTACGAAAAAATTATATTTGTTTTTTTTTTCAAATTTAAATTCTTTGGTTTTTTTTTTTCAAATTGAAATTTTTTCGTTCACTTTTCGAAAAAAACATTCAAAATAAGGTTTTTTTTCTCAAAATTAATTATTTTTAATTCACTTTACGAACACAAATTTCAATTTATTTCTCAAAATAAAAGTTTTTTCTTCTGTTAGAATGTAATGGCGTTTGAATTTAATAACCCGTAATCTCAATTTTCTCAAAAAAATTTCAAATTCTGAATTAAATTTTATTGTTTCACTTTACGAAAAAAATTCAAAATAATTATTTTTTTAAGTATTTTTTTTTTTGTTCAATATAATTTTTTTTACTAATCTTAACGTCGTAATAGAATATAATAACCCATAATCTCCATGTTCTTAATTTTTCTACGAACTTTTCGAAAAAGTATTTCTAAATTATTATTTTTTTTTTTCAAAATTAATTTTGTGTCTATCACTTTACGAAAAAAAAATTCAAAATTATTATTTTTTTTTTCAAAATTAAATTTTTTCCTTTAACTTTAGCAAAAGAATAGTTTATATATTGTTTTTTTTTTATTTAAATTATTTTGTTTTACGATCACTCACCTTATTTTTTCTATCAAAACGTATTTGACTTCTGTGATTTGTTATTTTCCGTGTGTTCTATTTATATATTTATTACACTTTCAATTTATAATATCCCGTTTTAATTTTTTTGTATTTATTAGCAAAGCATTAGTAATTGCAAAAATAATTTTCACACAATACTTTTTTTAGTTTCATTAATTTTTATACATTTTTGTTGCTGTTGCATTGTTTTTGTAACTTTTTCATATTTACATTTTTCACAACTACCGCTATAACAGCACACTTTGCCACAAATTCAGCAGAAATCTCTGCTGTATTCATGCTTAAAGGTTGTTGTTGTTGTTATTATTATTATTACTACTTCCAACTGAAACTTCTCCAACTTGTGACGGCGACACTTGGCTGCTGAAAGTTTTCATTTGGCGTTTAACTTTCGAAAGTAGTTTCTTTTTCGCTTTTTCGCCCTTTGTGTGCGAAATTTGTTGCATGCACGCTTAGCGCGCTACACTGTCGTCATAAAACTAGCAGCGCTGGCGCTTACTTGCAGCATTTAATTATTGCAAGCGTTGTTATTGCAGTTCACACACAAGCACATTGCAATAACAACCACTGTTCAGCTTTGTCTTACTTGTTGTTGTTGCTTTTGTTGTATTTTTTATTTGCGGCAGCGCTTACCTTCGCATGACTCACAAGTGTGCAGTTGCGCTTGTTGTTTGTTTGTTTGTTTTTCTTTTTGTTGTTCAGTTTACAGTTATTTGCAGTTATTTTTGCAAACGTCGTCTTTTTGCTGCACTCTCAGTGTTTTTGTCGTTGTTGTTGTGCATGAAGTTGTCCTGCCATGTATTACCTGCCTTTGCTATGCAAAGTGTTACTTTCCTGCCTTATTTCCTTCCGACTTCACTTCCTCCTGCCACCGTGCGCTGGCATAACGGACGTGTCGTACAACGATACAGCGTCAACTGTCACCGCTCGGCGTCCAGCCAATGCAACAATGTTTAACGAACTGTCGCGCTCAACGAGCAGCTGAACAACGGTATGCACTGCCCGTTGACTGACACGTTTCCTGATTTTGTAAATTTAATATTTACCACACAACTCGGCGACAACCAACTACAAGACGTTGGCTAACGTTTGCTAACTGCGGCCGTAGGCCGTTGCCGTGTCTAGCTGCTGTTGTTTGTACTTTCTTTGCGGCCGTACAAGCACTTGCAGGATTAGCGAAAAGTTGGCGTTGCGAAATAAGCGAAAAGCTTGTGTGGTTTATGGTTCTTGATTCTTTTTGAAATTTTCTGCAAGTTCTTGCGCTAACTGCGAAATCCAATGCCAATTTTGACGGTTTTCACTCTCTTTGCTTTATTCGAGCAGTGTTTGTTGTCCATACATTTTTTCAAAAATATTTTTCAAAATTTGTTTGTTGAATTTTTAACGCTTTTCACTCTCTTTGCGCTATGTTTGAGGGCCAACAATTTTTCAAAAATATTTTTCAAAATTTTTTCAAATGCTTGCCGCAGCTTTTTGTTGAGTTTGGCGTATATTTCTGTAAATATTATTGGATATAATAATTATTTTTGACCGACGCTCAGTGTTTCACCTGGTTGCTGCTTGTTCTTGCTGGTTTTTCGATGTGTTCATTATAGTTTAATTTGCTTTCTTTGGTATGGACAGCGGTTTAAATAGTTAGGTTAAGAGTAGCAGTAGCAGCAGTTGCCCCAATTGCCGTGTGTTGTAAGAAAAATCGCTGTTTTTGTTCAAATTTATGCCGTGTTGTTTATTATTTTTTTATAATATACTTTAGATTTTTTTTTTATTTTCTTTCAAACAAGCTGTGCACTGCTCAGACTTGGCAAGCAATTATTGTGATGCCAAGTGTTGCTTAGTATTCTTGTATTTATTTTAAATTTTTATTATATTTTTTTAATATTTTTCAGCTAGTTTTCACTGCTTATACTTGGCCATCAATTATTGTCTCACCAAGTTTTTTTGCTTATAATTTTTATATATATTTATTTTTTTGTTAACAAGTTTAATTTTTTTTATATTTATTCTCGACGTTCACTTCACTTCTTAACATAAAATTTGCAACTTGCTGCACTATATGCTTGCAATTTATATTCCATTTTAGTATTTTTGAATATATTTACTATTTATTTTCATTTATTTACTAACTTTTCACTTTTTTACCACATATTTGCATTTATTTACTAATTTTTCACATTTCACCATTTTTTTTCAATTTTCCCATTTTTTTTCGCACATTCACCACACTATTGTATTTCTTGATATCTCTTTCACCTGCACAATGCTGTGCTTTGGCCATAATTTTCATTTTATTTTCATTTATTTTCACGTTTTCACGTTTTACGTCAACTTTTTTGCTTTCTTTAATTTGCATATGCTTACTTTATTGCTTCTTATGTTGTTATTGTTGCTATTCAGCTTTTTGCTTTCGCCCATTCGCACTCTCTCTCATCTCTCAACACGTTTTTTCAGCTGCCTCTCATTGCACATGCACATTGCTGTTGTTTGTGTTGTTGTTGTTTTTGTTTCATATAACTGTAATTGTCACTGCTTTTATCTTTCGCCACTTTTGACACTTGCAAATTCACCACACACACTACCACCACGACAGCTGCTCTATTCGACTGCAAAGAGCGACATCCTGCAAGCATTGCGTGCGCACTCGCTGCTCTCGCACTCGCACTCGTCGCATTTGCACCGATTAGCATGCACATAACCAACAGCGCGTTGAAACTTTCGGAAGCAATGTGCTCACACACACGCACGCACTCGTCAAACGTAGAGACGGCAAGCAACACAAACTCATTGAGCAGCACTCGCTGCTCGCTAAAAGCCTTGCTGCCTGCTTTTGTCGTGTCGTTTCCAGCGCATACAAGTTGCTGTTGCTGTTGTGTATTGTTTCGAGGCTGTCCGCAGTCCTTGTGGAGCGTTGTTGTTGTTGCTACACCTTCACTTATGCCACTTGGCGCTAGCAAAATCTTCAGCTGCTTGCTGGCTACTTCAAAGTCACGTCTTCTGCTTGCGCACTCAGCATTCGCACTGCAACCGCGGCGGTCGTACGCTGTGACGCTGTGGCGCTTGGTACAGCAACTGGCAGCGTATATGCGCGCACGCAACGAGTTAACCTTCTGCAGCAGACTGTTGCTGCTGGTATGCGTCATCGGTGTGAGTTGCTTGTACGCTGGCAAATTGCTGCTTGTTGCTGTTTAGTGTGTGGCAAGCTGCTGCAACGGACGCGTAGCATGTGGCAATCGCCTTCTGAAGCTTGTTGGCCATGTGGCATGCACCATAACTTGTATTGTTTGCTGGTTTCGAAATTTTTATTTTATTACAACAATTTTAAATACGCCGTTCCACGCCCTGCTGACACGCTGACCCGCCAAAAGGCCCACGGCGTGCGCTCCCACACTGCACATTCAAGGTTACACAGCGTGTAAGCTATTACTACTAACGTCTGTGTGTGTATGCTTATTATCGTGGCAGCTACGTTTCCTTGCGCTTTGTTGCTTTTGTTTTTATGTATGTCAGTAGTAATAATTTGATATTTTATTGCTGCTACAATTGGCGTTTTCGTTATTTTCGCCCCTAAAAGTATGCCTCGTTTGCACGAAAAGCTCACTGCCGCCCGATACACTCACATGTTATACGCAGGCCAACACTTTAATTGTATTTTAAGACTTTTTCCCGCAACTCAGGCTACGTAATTTTCATGCTGACATTTTCATGGCTTTCCGTACATACCAAATATCCCGCGCCTGCACGCTTACTCCCGTCTTTTTCTGCAAATTTGCATTTGCCTATTAATTTCCTTCATTTTTGGCTCATTACCTTGCGCTGCCCATTTTACGTTAGCATTACAAGCGTGTCTTCGCTGTAGGGTTTACACGGTGTAGAGACGTTGTGTCGCCTCGCAGCAGGCACTGCGCCTCCGTAGCTTTGTTTCAGCTGTTGTATGCCTCCGCCAGCGCGCAGCTCCACATACTATATATGTACTACCTCTCACTGCCGCCGCTCGCGTGCGCGCTCGTTCACGTACTCGTTCTTGCGTTGCCTTTGCGCGCACCTCCGCCCGCCTATAGTTTTCACACTGCTTACAGCACACTTTTTACAAGCTCACTTCTGCTTCTTCTTCTTGTTCTTCTTTTCGCTTTCGTTGGACGTGTTGTCTACCTATAGCTTGCTGCTAGAACTTTGTATCTATTCCTCTTTAACTGCTGTCACAATTTTTTTATTGCCTGCGTTGCGTCCTCGCGCTCGTGCATGTCCTTTTTCAGACGTTTGATCGCCCGTCGTCACTCGTTTCCTCGTTTTTTAATGCTAGCCATTGCACACTTTTCGTGTGTTTTAACATTGATTTATTGCATTTTTTTATTGCTTCACTTTTTAATTTGCACTTTTCATTCTTCGGCTAGCACTTGGGCACCGATTTGCATCTTAATTTTCTCTATTTTTCAAACACATATTTTTTCTGCATCAAAAATTTGTTTGTTCGCCGTGTTTCGCGTGCGTGTCTTAACGGTTAGGCTCCTCCACTCCAACTACTTTGGCCATAGCGTGTTTCGAGTTCAGGCCGAGCAAAAGCTCTACGCATTCGTCACTTCGGCTTGTGTGAGCAGCAGTCGTTGTCTCTTCGTGATTTCTTGTGTGGCGCTCAATGGAGGCCCCTCGCCGTCTGCATGCCTGTCTGCCCGTTTGTCTGCCAGTCGCTTGTACGACTTGCTACTATTTCAGATTTGTTCAAATGCTGCTTGTATGTGGAGTCCTCATTCTCTTTGAATTGTGTTGAGTCGCATGAATACACGGTCAAAAATCAAAGTTGCGGATGCTATTAAGTTTATGACTTTTTACGGAGTAGTTTTTAATTTTTACCGTCGTTTCTACTTTCCGCTATTTAGCGGCAAATCGAGATACCCAGTGCAGCCAAGTCTTTCTCCACCTGATCTCTCCAACTGGAGGTCTTGCTTTTCCTTAGCTTCTACCGGCGGGTACAGAATCGAAAACCTTCAAAATTGGAGTGCTCTCTTTCATCCGTACAGTATGACCTAGCCCACCCGCTATCTCTTGAGTCGCAGCTCACCGTTGAATCGACCGCAAATGAACAAAAATCTTTCACAAAACTTTTCTCTCCTTATTGTTAATGCCTCCGCATAATATAGCAGAACAAGAATGATGAGGGACTTGTAGAGGACGGTCTTTGTTCCCGATCCTGACGAAGTGTTTGGTGTTGTTTGCATGGGATACCGAGTTCAGATATAATAGCATAGAGGTGGATCCTCTTCACGCTGTCGAAGAGGACTTTAAAATCGAAGAAGAGGTGGAATGTATTGGTCTTCCCTTCACGGGTCTTTTCCAAGATTTGACGCATGGTGAAACTCTGGTGGATAACATATTTTTCAAGTCTAAAACCATACTGATAAGGTCCAATCGGTTTTTTGTGGACTTCGGTCTTTCACACACTACTCTCGGTAAGACCTTAGACTTATCTCACGGTGAATGGCTCAGATTGTTGGGTTTGTGAATTGGGCTGAGCACACTTAAGTTCCAGTCATGGGGCATGCTTTCATCCGACCATATGTTGCAAAGAAGCTGATGGTTGTCATATCTTCGTCGCCGTATTTGAATAGTTTGGCCACTAATTCATCATTGTCTTGAAGCCCTTAGCTCATTTTGCCTAAATCGTTCTGGTTCTTATTGAACCTTGTCCAAGATACCGAAAGTATTTTACAACATATAGTCGAAGACATACAAGAGAGCCACGTTAACCTTGCCGCAAAAACAACCACATTAACCAAATAAGTGTTTAATTCAATTTAAAAATATCCAACTGTGATTTGAAGCGACAGCCTCCCACACCCACTCAATCGTCATTTCAAAACACTTGCCTTAGTTCAAAACTCTGAATTCATAGCGAGCGTTTCCACCCACTGGGAACGCACAGGTGAAAGAGAGCACCAGCGACTAATTATGAAAGGAGAGAGCATATCAATAAAACGCAGAGAGCTCCAACGAACACGCCAAGAGCAAGTGGTGAAAAGCTTTGCCGCAGCAACGAGTAGCAAAAGCAGCGAGTAAGGAAAAAGGAAATGTGTAGCCCGGTATAAAATATGCAATAATTGATAATGAATATCAAATGGGCGATTGGCACGAAACAGTTGTATTGGACTAAGTGGACGCGCCTGCCAATAACGCCAAATACCGAACATTTTATGCTGCTTTGCTTGAAAAACTCGTTAATTTTTCCATTTTTAATTTCATTTTTTTAGACAAAAAAATCAAGTTTAAGTTGACTACAGTTAGAAGCAGACAATCCACATGTTAAGCCACAAACTTTGTGGTGGCAATGTGTTGCACATTGCTGCACGTTGCAGCTGGCAACATGTGCTTTGCGGACGACAGCTGCCAGCGGCCACAGATGCTGCTGCTTTGTTTCACTACTATAGGTTTTGTTGTGTGTTTTTGTTATTCATTTTGCAAGTCATTCGGGACACGGTAAAAAATATTGAACTCGCCTGCAGCGGAATGTCAAAACAGCAACAGCAATGTCCTCAGCAATGCAATTAAACGCAAACAAAAGCAAAGTCATCAATGACGAACGAACGTACGAAAATGGAGAGTGTGGTAGAGGGTCGTTTGCGGGGTTTGAGTGTGCGAGTGGTGTTGGTTTTAGTCAAAGGTAGAAAATTTGGCGGAAGTGGCGGAAGCAGAAAGGTCATTTAGTGACGGTGATGCAACGCGTAGCCATGTAAGCTGGTTGGTTTGTTGGTGGTGAACGTTCAAGAATTGACTTTCCTCACAGCTGCTACCGAAAACGAAAATTCTACACTCTATTAATTGTTATTTGTAGCATCTGATGTTGAAAAGAAGAAGATTTGAAACGTTTGGTGGGATCGTCTCTTGAATTTTTTAAAAAACTCGCCATATAAATGTGTATGTTTTGGATACCATCAGAAAGTAGATATTTGAACGTATACAAAATCTACTAAAGTTCTATTTGACGTGAGAATTTTTGATTGAAAAAAATTTTTTTTTCGATTTTAGGAAATTCGTAGAAATGAGGTTTCCTCCTTAATATTTTAAATTAAAAAAATACATTACGTTTGGGAGTTTAGCAGGTAAATTTAAGTACAATTTTATTAAATTATAAAAACAAAATTTACACAAAATTAAAAAAAAAATTAAAAACGTTTAAGAAAATTATTTTTTTTATAAAAGTTAAAAATAAAAAAACTCGAAAACTTGACTAACTTAATGTTTCACATATATTTTGGGGTAATGTTTAAAAAGTATTTGTACAAAAGTTTTAGATCCTTCCATAATCTACAATTTTGCTCTACAACTTTTTCCTAGAAGACTCGTAGTTTTGCCAGAAATCGATGTAAATTATATTTATCTTAATTTTCGTTATAAAGGGAGTACCTCTACTTCCGTCAACTGTTGTTAACTATCGTTTCCAATCAAAAAGAATCTACCCATGTTTAAACTGAAAAAGTTTCAGCTTTCCAAGTGTTTCAAGAGTTCAGTTTCAATACAATATAGTGATTTTTGTCAACATACAGTTCACCTTAACTAACTGAGAAGCTCCACTCATTGTAGTGCTCTCAGAGAATCGTGGTGATAACATAAATTCTTTAAGAATTTTAATTTCTTGTAGAAAATTACTAACTGGTTGCATACTAGTCATAAACTAATTCTTTTTTTTACTAGTTGACGTTTAAAAAATCGTGGTGATGACGTAAGTTGTTGAAAAACATATATTTTATTTAAAAAAATACTAACTGGTTACAAACTAGTTGTGAACTAGTTGTGAACTAGTTCGTCTTTTACCTAGTTGACGGTTAGAATTTCATGGTGTTTACAAAAATTGTTGAAAAATATAGTATATTTATTTAAAAAAATTAATAACTAGTTGCACACTGTTTACAACTAGTTAATTTTTTTACTAGATGACGCTTAGAATTTCAAAAATTGTTCTTTAAAAAAATTAATAACTAGTTACACACTAGTTGTGAACCAGTTAGTTTTTTTGTAGTTAACGCTAGAAAATCGTGGTAATAAAATATATAGTCTCAAAAAATATATATTGTTTTTTAGAAATTTACTAACCGGTTATATACTAGTTATGAATCAGTTAGTTTTGTACCAGTAGACGCTTTACAATTAATATTTTAAGCTTATAATCTCCAATTTATTATAACACGTTATAAATTTTAATTTTTTTTTGATTTTACTTTAATTTTCTTTTCAAATTTTATATTTCTTAATTTTAAATTCAAGAAATTTAATAAAATTTAATTTTCCCATATTATCTCTTAACTTTTCTATTTATCCCCTTAGCATCTAAATTTAAGCTAATTACCAACTTTGATTTCTAATGTCACCTTTAAGTTCAAACCACACACATACACACGTGCATATGTAACGAAAGGCATACCTAACCTATAAAAACCAAACCATTTCGGTTTGTTGCCCGCGTTTGTTGTTGTATTGTTATTTTTACCACTATGATGCGCTTGCTTCATTATACGACTAAGTAACTATTTTTCGACAGCGTCATATTGTCTGTGGTTTTATTGATTTTTGTTTCTTTTTTTATTGCTTTTGACGATGTTTGCTGTAAACGCTCGAAATGGTGTTGATATTGGTGCTTTGGTGCGTTTTATGTTGCGCTCGCATGCTTGACTCGCCATGTGATACGCCATGTGCACACACATAAATGTGTGTTTATGCGACCGCGTGTGTGTGTGTGGTCATTACAGTGGTGCCAGCATGTCTGCGCATAATTATGTGCGAGTTGTTGTTCAAACTGGCTTATAGAGCTACGTAAACAAGAGTACGAGTATTTACATACGTATATGTAAATGTGGGTGTAGTTGTTGTTGTTGCATGCGACGAAATAGTTTTTGGGGCAAATTTAAATGGGACACCCCCTAGGCCAAATAAACAGAAACGTCAACACCAACACACATAGCGATACTCATACTGATACTCATACTAATACACACGCCGATACCCACACCAGCAGCAACTATTTTATGTTCACTCACACTAACCTCTGTCACGCCGTGACTACTTGCTAAAGGCGCTTGAGTGGGCAAACAAGTGCATGAGCTCATAATGACGTCACTGTTAACCCTCTTTCACTTGCTCACACACACGCCCATACATATTCATATACATGCATGTGCTTGCAACTACAGCATACTGTTGCAATCAGCAACAACAACACAAACAAACTTCTAAAGCAGTGAATCACAGCAACATCGCGCTGTCAGTCACTCATACGCCCCGCACACCCACATACCCACCATGCGCTAGCCGCCTCTACGTTCGCTAGTAGTTCACTGCAGTTGTCTTCTCTCTCTTGTCTGTCAAATATTGCACTCGCAATCGCAATCGCGGGCGTCGAGTATGTCATTGAGGGCTCACTTGCGTATTTCCAAAGTTTAATTGAAGTGCGGCCGAGTGCCACACGAGTGGGCAGGAGTGACACAGCGTCGGCATGGGTAAAATGAATGCCGCCTCATAACTCCTGGTGCCAAATGCAACGCCTATGCATGAGTGTTTATGTGACTGTGTGTGTGTTTCTGTATGTGTCAGTGTTAACACTGGCTTGAGCGCTTGCGGCGCAACGTTTGTACGTGCCGCGCGGCTTGTGCTCGCGCTATGTTGCCGTCGTATTGGAAAAGGTCAAAGAAAATTGTTTTTCCTTGTTTTACTGCATTTTTTTTATTCCTATATTCTTATTTTTTTATTGTTTTTGCAATTCATAGCAATCGGTTTTGTGTTTGTGCATGTTTGCAGCTCAGCGCTATTGGTGCGCAATTGAAATTTCTTGCAATTTGTATGCACATCTCTGAAAGGATTTGCTTGTCTACACGACACAGGATATGCTGGAACATATAGCTCAAGTATATGAGCTTAGCGTACGTATAGAGAAATTGGGAGCATATGCCATTAGTTTAATAAGTAGTTGCAAGGAAGAAAACTGCGCAGCATTGGCCTATAACGACGTGCATGCAAATGATATTGAATAAATGTAAGGGAATAACTATACTCGTATATAACCATCCACATATACATATATATAAATGTATTTGTAGAATTTAAATGCGCTGGCAGCAGAAGTAAGCATCCTTGAGGCAAGCAGCAGTTGCAGCCATGCAAATGATTTCTTTTACTCAGCAAGTAAGAAAGGATTTGAGTTCAAGTGGAAAAGAATTGTATATACTCAAGCAACTCACAAGAGGGAGCATTGCGCACAGATTTTGCATATTCGGAATTCCAAAAATATAAAGTGTGATTGGGTCATGAAGTAGCATGAAAATGTAAGCAAAGAGCATGCCAGCGGATTGTCTAAAAATTCATATTTTTAAGTACAACAATGTTCCTAGCTGGTGAAGAGAATTTTTTTAAAAGGTCAGTGGCGACCAATATAAATATAAGACGATGCTAGAGTCTACATGCAGCCTATCAGCTGGCCTTGTGCAGTGGTGCTACACAGCAGTAGTCGAGGCATTTTTGCTTCACGGTGCTGTGGTGTGCTGGTTGACTGTCAACAAAAGCTCATAAAAAAGCCATTGGTTCCGAAACAGCGGCTTACTATTCTCTGAAATACGGAAACGCTAAGCACTACTACAACGGTTGCACTAAAAAATTAGGTTAGGTTAGGTAAATAGCAATCGCGAAGCTACGAATAATACCACTTAGACTGCTATAGACGATTGTCCGTTGTATTTTGACGAAATGTGAATTTTATTGAGGCGGCTAATATCAATTCCAGCCGGGTTCATAAAAAGTAAGGCGAGATGTTTCAACCTTCGTCTGACGAAAGGTGGACAGTGAAAGAGAAAATGTTTAAATGTCACCAGAATTTCAACTTTTCTCGCCACCCTCATCATTTACATACCTAGATCTATATCGCTTAGTTTACGGTGATACGTACAACCGTTAGATGAACAAAACTATTATACTCCGCAGCAACAGGTTGCAAGAGTATAGAAATGCATATTTTTTATTTATGTTCAGCTGAAAATAATAAATATTCAAATGCATACTATAAGTTATCTATTACCGCATACCCATTGAGTAAACATTTTAAGGTTTTTTATCTTTTTTTAATTTTTCAATTTGAATTTTTTAAATTTTAATTTTTTCAATTTTAATTTTTTTAATTTTAATTTTTTTAATTTAACTTATTGTTAATTTTTTTTCTAATATCATGTTCACTACTGTTTTGTTCTGAAAGCAAGTAGTCTCATTGCCAGAACTGTTAACGGACGATGCTAAGCCAGATAACATAACATTTATACGTAACAAACATAAGAATGTTATTAACATTTTCTGGTAGATCGTTCTTAACATAACATAACATTCATATATAACAAACATAAAAGGTTATGTTCTCTGTCTAAGAACGATAGTCTAACAGAAAATGTTAATAACAGAAATAATGTGACTGCGCAGCCTTAAAAATTACAAACGCTGTTAGCAAAAGTTGTGAGAGAATATACTGCGTGCTCTGCTAACGCTCTCTTCACCTACGCTTACGCTTAGCTGAAAGGAACTACTATAAACAATGGCGGCTGATATAGGAGGAGGCAACAGGTGATATTCGCTAATGAGAACAACGACATCTATTGGCAGTTAGAAGAATCTCAGTGTGATGCAGTGGCAAGTGAACTTTTTTTGTTAATTCTATACATGCATATGTGTGTATATACATACATATGTATGTATACAGAGTGGAGAGCAACAGAATAATGTGGCTGCGCAACTATTAAACTTTTGCAAGCGCATGTAGTTACACACATACATATGTAGCTATGCAATTACATACATATGTACATATATACACATTCATACACAGATCACACAACTGCGTGAGCAGGGCCTACGTCTTATTTTTATATAATTTGATCAATTGCAATTTTAGTATTTTTTAAAAGGACTTACCTCTTTTATTGCTCTAAAGCGCACTCTGCTCCCCATATAGGTGCCTCTACCTGTATCTGAAACACATTTTATATACACCATCTGTCTGTCTGCCGCTTGCTCCTACTGCCACGAATCATTATAGACACATATCATATACAACTAATAACGCCCGATCACACTTTTCACTGTTAATCGATTAAAATCCCGAACTACCCTAGCTAATACCCAATTTTACTGAAAAAATTATATAAATTAAAAGCTGTAATAACTAAAATAATTCCACTTTTCACCGAGCTGCTGCAAATTCGACCGACGCAAGCGAACAACTAGGAAATGTATGCACATTTGAAATGGCGTCGGAAGCTAAGAACGACCAATGACAATCGAGCTTTTAAAAAGGCAGCGACATCTGCAGAAACTAAAGCACTTCAGTAACTAGCACAGGGTAGCATAAGTTTTAAAAAAAATTCTAAAAACATGGATATGTTTAATAAATATAATTTGAAGTGGTTTTCGTGCGTTTGGCATGCTATTTAGATTTGAAGCTAATAGTAATTTTTGTAACAAATTATTCTCTTCTTTCTAATAGCTAGATACTCTCCTATACACAGACTGCTGTCAGCAGGTGGCAACACTTCGAATAGCACCCTCTGTTGGCAGACTGATTGAAGAAGGATCACTACAAACCAATTATCCGTTAAATTACCGGTTAGTTACGCATCAACGCTTCCAGATAATACTGTTAATGTTTTGATGTGTTCCTGAAGAAGAAATTTCCATTTCCAAGCGAAACTCTTGGGATGTGATTATTTCTTAGTTATGATTTTTCCAGCCTGTTAGCTAATATACTCTCCAATAGAAACGATGTTGTCAACAGATGACACTACACTATAGAAAATACTATCCTCTGTTGATAGTCCATTTGAAGAAGGATCACCACAAGCCAGCTATGGTTAAGTCACCTGTTAACTGACCAATAGTGCTACCAAACATTTCTTTTTATGTTAACCAAATAAAAGTTTATTAATTTAAAATTATTGTTAGATAATTAAAAATCATTTTTGTCAGTGAAAAATTAGCCAACTAAAAGCTAATCAAAGCAAAAACATACAAACCCTTAATAAACAAATATAATAAGATCTCTGCATTAGATAATTTTAAATTATAATTTGAGCGCCATCTGTTGGTCACATTTATGATCACCCTGTAGTTTTTAGTTGCATGCGATCTCCGACAGTCTCTACAAATGTCATTTGAACTTAGAAACTCGAATGTGATTGGTCGTTCTTAATTTCCGCCGCCATTTCGAATAGTCGTTTCCTTATATCGCGTTCGCGTAAGTCGCATTTGCAGCAGCTCGCAGGAAAGTGAAATTAGTTTAGGAATTAAAGCTGCAAAAAAGAAGTTTTTAGTAGAATTAGGTTAAAGTTCGTGCATTTAAACGTTTTAAAGTAAAAAAAGTGATCGGGCGTTGTTATTTGTGTGGAAAAAGTGCAAGTGAAAATAAGTGCCAGCAGAAACTGAGCGCTGAGCGTCGGCGCAAGCAGAGCACTCTCCGTGTTGAAGCAGAGCTCTGCCAGTGGTTGTGCATAAAATGTTATGTTAATGTTAATAATGTTATTTTAATGTATTATTAAGCGTTAGCAGTAGGAAAGAGTTTAGAGTAGGGAAGTGTAACAATTTATTGCAAAAAATGCGAAACGAAGTGAAATAAAGTGCGGTAAGTGCTTATAAAATATTAAAATAATTATTTTATGGTATATTTATGTAGAAATATGCTTTTTAATGGCAAGATATTGCACATTTATTATAAATTAAAGCTGCATATATGTATGTATGTATGTACATATGTACATATGTATGTATAACTTGAATATGCATGCATGTTTACATATGTACATATGTATATGTGCATACGTAAGCTTTCCAAAGCAAGTATAAAATTTAAAAAGATTGGCTGTCACTGTACTAATCAAGATCCTTCTAGTTGCCAACAGATGTCGTAGTAATATTTAGCAGTGAATATCTTTGAATGCCTCTTCTAGTTTCCGTCTTCATTTCGTCTAGTTCCTCTGTACTTTTGTGCACAGCTGAGCGTAAATGTAATGTGTATATATGTATATATATGTACATATATATATATGCCAGAGAATATAAAACGTAAGAGAACATTGTTCTACATTACTACTGTTGCTCTTTGTTGTTAACCAACATTCACTTCATTCTGTAATTAACATGGAGTTTTTACATTCGCTGTTCTAGAGAACTTGTATGCATTACATTATAAATAAACAGAAATTTATTTAATATACCGTAATTTATAAATTTTCTAGTTTCGGATAAATAAAGATAAAATAAAAAATAATTTAAAAAAATTAAAAATTTAAAAACAAAATTTCGTTTCTTGTGTAAATAAAGATAAATTAAATATTTTTATTAAATAAAAATGTTAAAATAATAAAAAAAATATTTATGAATTACCTTTATGTACATACATACATATATGTACATACATTGACTGGTAGCGTAATTTTTAGCAAATCTGTGCTCTGCTAAGCAATCAAAGTTTAACATACTTTATGTAGCTTTCGGTAGTTCAGTAGTACTTGTTTAGCCGAACCTTCCATTTACCATGACGTCTCTACTACCAACGGTTTTTTTATTTTTCATTTATTTATTATTTTTATTTATTTTTTGTTATTTCCTCACAATTCCTTCCTTTCAAAGGCTAATAAGTAGATGGGTGTGCTTTCGCTTATTACCGATATATGGCAGTCGAAATTAGAAGCTTCCGTTTTTTTCTGTGTGGTCCTTCGATGTTCGCCATCAGTCTGTTAAGCTGGAACGTTATTTTAGACGTATTTTCCATAGCGGGTTGGATTTGTGCAGTAGGTAAGCTAAATAAAACATCGTAGCTGACGTTCCAGAGGTCGGGGCCGAGGGTTGATTCCTGTGTAACATTAGTAACGACAAACTGACGTGCAGAGGAGTAGGCAGGAGAGAGACCCTGGTACTAGGTATTACGTTCATGCCGCCGAAGAATGTATGGGATGATCGTTCACAAGGTTAACCTAGAGTATTTCATTTTACATATAATTATTTATTATCATTTTTCCAACTATTAATCTGTAATATATCATCTTCAAAATGTTTTTCCATAAATCGAGTCTAAGCTAGTTTTCCATACCATACTGAAAATTAGGTCTTCCAATAAGTATATTACCTCACTCTTATCCCCGGTATTACACTCTTAACTTGAAAATTCGACACAATTCCAGTTAATTACAACTAAATTCATTACCCAAATTCCTTTATTGAAGACATTCGCAATGTGTGCTACTATTCTGGCAGGAATCTGCATAAATACCGAAGCCAATTTGGCTATCGAAGTGTGTTAGTGGAGTGTACGCAAACTTGCACTTGACGCCAATAGCCCTGAGTGCATCACCTTAATCTTCGTAACACCGATACAAAAGCCTTAAATGCGAGTGGTATTGGTAACGAAGTGTGTTGCTTACATATTTACATATAAGCATACATTAATACAACAACAATTTCAAATTCCTGCAGTTAGTACATAGTTGGCCAACATTATTTGGTAACTTAGATCCTTAAGAATATTTGTAAACAAATTTCACTGCTAATTTCGTAAAGTGAACCTTGAATTTACATATGAAGACTGCAGAGGGTGTTTTGTTTCCAGAGGGAGTCTTGTTATGGGGCGATAAGTATTTGAGCAATTAAATAAGTGGATTAAATTTTGAGAAGTACATTTTTGATTGGAATAACTGGGCTGTTTTGTTGTTGGCTCCCGAAGTTGTAAATATATTCAAGAAGTACTTCAGCTGTTGATCGTGGAGCTTGTGAAATTTACCCTATTTTTCAGATCGGATTGCTTGATTTATTGAATCTTAAGGCTTATAAAAATAAAATTATAAACGATAAGACAAAACTTTAATTAAACTAAAAAAGATTACATTCAAGAACTTGATTTTGACTGTTCAGTTTGTATGGCTACTATAGGCTATAGTAGTCTGATCTGAACAACTCCTTCGGAGATTATACCGTTTTCTTGGAAAAGAATCCATATGAAATTTCGTACAGATATCTTATTAAATAAAAAGCTTTTCCATATAAGGACTGGATTTTTATCGTTCACTTTGTAGGGCAGCTATACGCTATAGTGGTCCGATATCGGCGATTTCGACAAATGAGCAGCTTCTTGTTGGTGAAAGAACGTGTCCAAAATTTGAGTGTAATACATATCTCAAAAACTGAGGACGAATTCACTTTTATTCAGACGGATATGGCTAATCATACTGGCCTTTCATATATATGTACTTGCTGGGTATTACAAACTTCGTGGCAAGCTTCATTTACTGTCAGATTTCTAATAAAGAATTACCTATACTTTCGCTTTCTGGGTATTCCTTCTAAAATGAAATTGAAATAGTTGCGCCTTAAGGTAGGCAACACTTCTTAATCCACCAATGTCACTCAGTAAGTCATATGGCTATTTTTCTAAAGCATTCCATAACTTGCTTCTCATATAATTTCAAACACAACTTTGGCAAATATCGCTATAAATTATTTATTTCAACAATTTTCTAATTATATTGGAAATAGATAAAGAAATATTGAAAAAAAAAATACAAATGCACAGTATATTTGTTGTTTTTTAAAAGCTCAATATTTCATAACTGTAATACATAATCTTTATTACACAACTTATTTGATGTAATTATTATTTTAGCATTTCACTTTTTATTTCAAGCTAGTTGCCACACACAAGCGGTGTGGTCAGCTCCAGCAGATTTTTTTTTTTTTAAGAAAATTGCACGCACACACACATATGTATGTATACTTTATTGCTCGCTCTCAAAACGCCCAGTTAATGATCGTAATAAATAAATAAGAATGCATGTACTTGCAATTTGTGGCCAACTGTTGTGTTGCCAGCATTGCCAGTGGCCAATCAGTGGCGCAAATAAAAATCAACTATAAAATGTGTGCGCGTGGTAACGTTTTTGGCAAAATGCCCAAATTGCTGCTCTCAATAAATGATGGAACGCGGACGCGTTAAACGAAATTTTTTGGCTGCTCTAACTTCATGTATATTTGTGCAGGATATACATACATACATACAGTTATGTATATGTATATATCTATAGAAATACATCTTTCTAAGTTTGCGAGAGTATAAAAGATTTTTATGACAAAATGCTTAAATAGCAGGGATTAACTTGTTAAGATTCATACTTGAAGGTTGTGACGATCTCCCGGTTATAGTGTTCGCATAACTCTTCCAGCTGAATGATTTGGTATAAGAAACTAATTCTTCTAATGTAGCCAAGTTGACAGATCCTTTGAGAAACCAAATTCGCCTGTAGACTCTAGGCACAATAGGCCTAAGGTCGCAATCCTGGTCTATCTATCTAACTCTCTTACAGACTGTTGAACTTCCATTAATACATTTATAAACAAATGCTTGAATACAACAGCAAATTTACAAAAAATTTTACACCGACAGCTAGATCGCCAGCTTATATTAATTATCAGTAGTTACCACTGAAAGCACTAAATTTGCGAGAGATTCTACGTACAGAGAGAATCCCGTATGGCATGAATGTTCTGATAATATAATATCTTGATCAGGTTTGTATAAGGAACGTTTATCACCACGTTTGTAACACGTCTGTCTGTATATAGGCGAAATAGTCATTTAGTTTTTGAGTTATCGAACAGAAACCTTGAATGTTACCTCCTCAAGAAGCTAATCATTTGTTGGAATCCTAAATATTGGATAATCAGCGGCGGATTAAGGAAGGGAAATTGTGGAAATCGATCGTTCTGGCAGAGGCATTAAATATGGTATATATGTACGCTACTTATAACGTTTCTAAATCGAAGACAAAAAGCTGAGGAACATTTTCGATCCAGTTGGTCAGATACGAAAAATTGGCGGCAGAACTGAATGTTGACGAAGAAAAACCAAGAACCTGCGGCCGAGAAACAAAATATTTGCGTGAGAACTTGCGCAGAACCCTACAGGGTCTCAGTTTACATTCCTCTGTTGGATACAATCGGCAAAGTTTTGAAGACGTGCTTTTCTAGAGAAGTATTGGATTGACTTCAACTAAGTTTGCTGCTTCCAGAAAAAGTATGTGCTTTGAAAACCAAAGAAATGGAAATTTTTTTTTTTGACTGTTTGATAGATAGATTCCAAGGCGGTTTGAATAATGACAACGTCATGCGACATTTGAAGCTCAAAGGTGAATTTGATCACTGGCAGTGCCATTAGGGGTAGAAGCAAAAGTCAAGATGCAACAAGTTACCGACTACTGCTTTAGAAACGTTGAAGAACTGTGATGTAGAACTTTAACCCATAATTCATAGTTTTCTTCGCATATTCTGCACACTTCCTGTGACGAATGCGAGCTCTGAATGCTCTTTTTCGACACTTCCCGCATGAAAACGTGGCTGAGGACGATCAAAAGTCAGTCCTTGTATGGAAAACTTTTTCATTTTAAATGATATTTTCTGGAAATTTTGCAAACATTATTGCCTGAGATAACGCCATTATATCTGAAGAAATTGTTCAGATCGGGCTAGCTTAGCACGTAGCTGTCATACAAACTGGACGATCAAAATCAAGTTCTTGTACGAACAACTTTTTTATTTGACGAGGTATCTTCGGAAAACTTTGCACGAATTGTTATCCAAGACATTGCTACATTCTTCGAATAAATTGCTCAGATCAGACAACTATATCATATAGCTGCCATACAAACTGATTGTTCAAAATCAAGTTTTTGTATGGACAACTCTTTTATTTGACAAGATATCTGCACGAATTTCGGCATGGATTATTTTCTAAGGTATCGGTATGGTCTTCGAAGAAATTGTTTAGATCGGACTACTATAGCATATAGCTGTCATACAAAGTTACCACTCAAAATCAACCTAAATATCTTTTTATGCCATTTTTTGCTATCAGAACCGTATTGGTGAAGGGTATTTTAGCTCCGGTGCAGTTGTAGTTAAGTATTTTCTTATTTTGCATTTACTTTGTAAAACAAAGTCTCGAAAATTCTGTTTCAAATATTGATTTTTCCAAGCGTCAGCAGTAAGTTTCTTTCATATATATATTTTTTTTTCAAATTCCCTTTCACCAATTTTTTAGCATCCTACTTTAGCTCAAAATGTCTTATTTGCCACCAACATTTGTTTTTAAATAAAATGTTAAAATTTTTGTTTATAAAAAATTTATTTTAACCCCTTTAAGCTATCTTTAAATAAAACATAGCTTCAGAGAGTTCCATAAAACCGCGTCCTTCATGCCGAACTCACTTTAAATAAACGTTTTACATTTAAGTCTTAAATAAATACAGTTATTGTTTTATACGCTCATTTATCTTCACATTTTTTCCTTACACATACTTTTTAGTTGTTTGTTTTTTTCTTTTTAAAGCATTATTAAAGCAACAAAACTTATGCAATGAACATACGAAATAAATAAACATTTAAGCTCTTCACAAATGTATAAAAATATATATAAGCCAAATTTCGATTATTACAAAAAAAATACATATATAAAAATTAATTAAACTAATTAAATTAATTATAAACTTACACATATATACATACATAGTATAATATGTTTACAAAAAATACATACATACATATATTTAAAAATTAAGCTAA
Source organism: Bactrocera tryoni (assembly GCF_016617805.1). Lineage (NCBI taxonomy): Eukaryota > Metazoa > Arthropoda > Insecta > Diptera > Tephritidae > Bactrocera > Bactrocera tryoni. The sequence continues at coordinate 76,693,592 of NC_052503.1, forward strand.
AATACAACAATTATGTACACTAATTATTTGTCCATCATTTGAGATTACATAAATTATAAAACGCTTCCAAAATGGATAATTATCTTTGTGAGTATGAAATATATGTATTTTTTTACACGTAAATGTAGTTACAAATCCTTTGTTGTAGTTGTAGTTCTGTAGCATAAGTTACCACGCGTCCACGCCGCTTGCCTAAAGCACCTAAAGCAGCACGAGCAACGAACGGAACTCCGACTGCACCGTTGAGGACCCTATGCACTAGCTACCGTTGCTGGCGCCGTCTTTCTTCTTCGGCCGCAGGATGAAATTCAAATTGTAGGTCGTATTGACCGCGTAGTAAACGTTCGCGTTCCTTGGCATCACCAACTCTTTGTCGGGCAGCACCTGCGCGAGCGTATAGTCGTCGGGATCAGCCTCTAGGCCGAGCTTCATCATCGCATTCCGTATGACGTGCGGTGTGCGCTCGTTATTGCCCAACATTATGCTCTTGTACAGCACAATGCCGTCCAACTCGACATTCTCCGTTTCGTACGTAACGCGTATAATGTAAAAATCGGGCGCATTATTGGTCTTCGTGCCCGGCGTTTGCACCAGCTGCGCATTGATGATGGGCGAGCCGACATTCAGCTGTGTGCTGTTGTGTCCACTACCAGCGCTGCCACGCACACCGTTTGTCGAGTGTGAGTGCGTCATTTTCGTATTGGATTTTTGGCCGCCCGAGTTGCTCGAGTCCATGGATAGATTAGAGACGCTGCTGGAGGCCGACAAGATCGATGCGTTAGGCGCCTGTGCGTCACGATCGAGCGAGTTATGACGCGAACTGTAGTGCGAGCTATAGCTGTTATTCAGTTCACAATAGAATTGCGAACCGGCACCGCTGCTGGAGTTCGACGCTATCGAATCGGTCTTGCGATGTCCATTGCCGCCCATGGAATTCGTGGAGATCGTCGTATTCGTTAGCGAGGTGTTCGTGGATGCAGTCGATTTGCGTGGCGCCGGCGGTGGCGACTCGAGTTGGCAGGAGAGTGCATGCGCCTCACGCTCATCCAGCACCAGCACCGACGCAAACCAACGATCGAAGTTGGCGTCTTCGCGCAGGTTGTACGTATTGGCGGCACCCTGTAGCAATTTGATTTGCGCCAGCACTTCGAACTCTTTGCGTTTCTTGTCGAAATTGATGAGCTGGTGTTCACCTAACGTGTCCGGTATGGCGGCGTGTATCATGGTCAAGTCGGTGAGGAAGGTACCCAGGTACGGTATGGTGCCATGCGACGTCTGCGTGCTCTGTGACATGGAACGAAATAAGAGTTAATTAGCGGTGTGTGCCAATGCATAGTTAAATGGGGGTGTGTCGGTTGTTTGCAGTGGGTCAGTTGCGCTGTTTGGGTCGTTACTGTTTTGCAATGTACACTACTCACTTGTTTCTGTATGATCTTCTGCAGATGGCGATCGTGCTCACCCACCGTATCGGCGAATTTCGCAGTGCCCTCACGCATGAGTACTTCGCGCTGCGCCCAAGCATTGTTGTCCTCCGAAAATATTCTGGCAAGTTCATTGAAAATTTCCATCTGAAAAAGACATTTAGAGTGATTCAAGAGGCGCTATGGATTTCGTAAGCTAGGCCTACCTTTTCTTTGGGTAGCACGGCCCATATTTTTGAAAGTCTATAAATGGGATTCGATTGCAGTCCGGAAATGATCGCCTTCAGCGAGGAGAAATTCTTCAGCAGACGCAACTCCTGCGCAATATCAATCCAGGTTGCTATATTTAAAGCACGCTCCTGTAATGAAAGCGAAATTCAATGAAATATGGAAAATATTATTATTATCATAGCCACCCACCTGCGGTTTGAGTCTGGGCTCAATCAGTATGCTAGAAATAACCCTAAAGAGCACAGCATTAAATTGATTTATGGTCGCCACCACCGTTTCAGAGCCACTTTTGTCGCGTCGCGCCCACGTTGCACCCAGGCACTGATGCGGTATTAGGCGTTTAAACAGCTCCGAGTCCATGCGCGTCAGCTGTTCGGCGAAATGACGCACCGGCACATGCGGAAACCGGAATGCCTGCAGAAAATGCGTGGTGCCACGTAGCGCCGGCGCCAAACACAGTCCCGCAAATTGTTCACTGAACTCAGCGCTGTACTGTTGCGGCAGCAAACCCACACTCATGCTCATATTCAGGCCAGCACCGTTGGCATTTGAACCCACGCCACTCGCCAGCCATGGCGGCACACTACTCTCGCCATACACCTGCTGACGCAGTATGCGCTCCAATCGATGCAGCACCTTCAAATGCAACTCGGAGCGCGGCAAGCGCTTGGATGCAAACGTCAATATCTGACGCAGGCTCTCCTCATGCCAGTCCTCCGGAAAGCCATCCAACCACACATGCAACGCTGAGACTAGTGTTTTTTTATGTTGTTCATGTATGGATGCTGTCGGATCGTAATTGACATCCTCCAGTTGTTGGTGCTCTTCGATCTCTTGCAGATGCTTGTCATTGAGTGTGTCGTAGCGTCGTATGAGCAATTGGAGCACCTCTTTGGGTGTGGAGAAAGTGCGGTAAGTGGAGAGGAACACATTGATGAAAGTCGACTCCAATTCACCATCGTCTGTGGCTAACGCCTCGACTAGGCGCGCCAATGTGGCCGCCTTCACGAAGCGCACACGCACCGTCTCCCATTCGAGATGACTAATTTCATCGTCCGAATCCTATGTCGTCGTACCAAAATGTGTGTTTGTGTGTGTATGTGTATGTAAATAAGGAAAATTGATTAATGCATTTTCATTTGAGTTAGTCAAGGTGAAATTGCCTTTTGGGCAAACAAACTTAATTACAAAAGCTTCGTAGCTTTCACTGGCTGTCGGGTAGACGGCCTGCCACAACAGCCCGTCACTTGGCGTACACTCGTACTTACATTATTCGCCGATGGTGTTGGTCGATGGTAGCGCACCTTCTTAAGGTAGACTGTGAAAATGGCATTCTTTTCGTGCTCCTCGCCCCAGAGACGCCACGTGGGCTGCAATGACACATAAATCAAAATGGAAAATTAAATTTTATTAGAACATTCAATTATCGCTGGTCTGTTAGTGTTTGAAAGGAGCTAACCTTTGACGAGGCGTAGTACACGCATACAAAAGTAAATGCTCATATATATATATATATATGTGTGTGTGTATGTGTATGGATCTAAGAGTTGTTTGTTTTCGACATGCTCAGAATAAATCGATTTTTTGTCGGTGGAATGTTTTTCGAGTAAATGGAAAAGGTGAACGGGTAGAAAAGGCGCTACGTGCCTAGTTTGAAAGCAAATATGACACAAAGTATATTTTCCAATTAGCTTGCTTGTCTGGTTAATTGCCAAAAGTTGCTATGATATGTCCGCGATTAGTTCTTGCCAAAACTGTATAATTGCATACCCCTGTTATGTAAGAGGATTCAGCTGAAAAAACAAGTTGTAAAGTACACCTTAATTTGTGGTTCTTTGCAGGGAATTGGGCACTTGAAGGGCGCTTGCGTTGCTAAACATATTTTAATGCTAAAAACACTCAAGTATATGAGATTCATTATAAAATAATTAGGCAAGGCGAAACAACTTTGAGGAAATTTTTCTTGTGACATCACTTTAGCGATATTCTAAGAGAGCTATTAAAATAACCCATGAGCTTTCAGGAATCAAGTGCTTGTATGGAAAATTTTTTAATTTGTTAAGGTATCTTCACGAAATTTGACTCGAGTTATTATCAATAGAAATGGTATAATCTCTGAAGAAATTGTTTAGATCGGTCAACTCGCACATATAGCTGCCATACAATATGAACGATCAAAATTCAGTTCTTGTATGGAAAACTTTTTGATTTGACGAGCTATCTTCACGAAATTTGGCTCGAGTTATTATCCATAGAAATAGTATAATCTCTGAAGAAATTGTTCAGATCGGCTAACTATAGCATATAGCTGCCATACAAAGTGAATGAACAAAATCAGGCTTTTCTAAGAAGAACTTTTTTATACATACTCGTACATATGTATGTGCATATTAAAACAAATATTAATTTTATGCCCATACAAAATCTTAAATTAGTTTATTAATTCAGTCAATGCGATATGGTAAACCAAGTGGCACTCACCGCCACGCATATCAGTCGATATTAATTGCAATAATTGATAGCATAAAAACTTACTTTCTCATTTAATCAAAACTTTCACACTTAATTAAAAGTTTTCAACAAATTGTTGTTAATTATCAGATTTTGTTTTAATTGCAAAACGAAGCAATACGCAATTTCGCCCCTTTCGTTGTTAATTAAAATAAATAAATATATATGAATTTACAAAGTACATGGCAATTGCCACCATAAACAGGCCACTGGTGGAATTCATGGGAAATGTGGAAATGTACTTCCACTGTAAACAAATGCGAGCGCAGCCGGAATTATCTGGCAGACATATGGACGCACTCATATTTTGAAAAATGCTTTTGCATATTAACAAATTGTTTATTAAAAAGTGAGTGGTGCGAAATTATGAATTGCAAACATCCGCTGAATGAATTGAAATTACAAGGAAAGACTCATAGCAGTTACACATGAAAGCTTATTTTTATATGTATATTAGTAGGCGTATATGTAAATTTTGAAATCACTAATGCCCACACACACCAATATTTGCACAGAGTGAACATTTGTAAAAATTTAAATGCGCTGAAACATTAATTGAAAGGCACGTACAACAATGGCAATGGACCGGAGAAATGCCTCCGTGATACATACATATATGTATGTATATACATATACATATTAGGGTGGGTCAGAAAATTATTTTTTGCACTAGCATCTTAGACATATACATATATTAGGCTGGGTCAGAAAATTATTCTTTTACTAGGCTCTTTAAAATATATATTTAGGTGGGCTAGAAAACAATTTTTTACACACTCTTAGAAAGCTCTTTCAAAATTGTCCAAAATATAAGCTCTCAAAGGAAAGCTGCTTCACCATAAATTTTTTTTTCTTATTGTCAGTTTGAAAAATTCAGATTTCGCTTTCAACTGCGTAAAAAAATATCTCGTTTCGCAGATTTTGTGTGAAAATATATGCTCTACAAAACGGTGTTTAAAACTTTCTGAATAAGTTAAGCCTTTACATGATATCCAACGCCAAAATCAATGCAAACAAAATTTGAACAATTAAAAAAAAAATATTTGAAATATGAAAAAAAAAATATTTTAAAAGATTAGAAAAAAAATAAAAAAAATTTAAAAAAAAATATATTTTAAAAAAACATTTTCGTAGAGTTATCTAAGAGCCTATTTTTTCGAGTACCAAAAAAAAAAAGATTCCTTTGTTTTTTACCCACCCTAATACATATATATGTACATATGCATATAAATGTGTGTCTAACCGCCTATCTGCGCTGCCAATATGTGCAAACGCTCGACATGGCAAATTGAATTTAAAAACACAGCATTTTCCACATAATTACATGCATTACATATGCAACACAGGCGTTTTATGCCCCTCACAAACACATACACTCACACTCACACAACCGTACACACACTCACTTAAGCGTACATACACACACTCATGACTTCACATGTATGCATATATGGCTCTTTTACGTAGAGCCGCAGCAGCCGCCCACCCCTGTGGGTCATTAGCTGGTAGCGCCGTACGCCTGGTACGCGACTCGCGCTTTAATTGAAACTAAATTGGACGCTTTCACTGACTGCCGTTGCAGTGTTGGTCATGAATTCAATTATGTAGCAGCGCAACAACAATAAATCGTCCGTCTAAAATAGTTTATAATGCGCGTAACAAAGCAAGTTCATTCAATTACGGCTTGCATAATAGTGCGGCGCGCGTGTGCGTATCAATGATGGCCCGAGGGCGGCTCATATTCGCAACCCTGTATGCCAGTACCGTGGTTGCGGGTTGACGAGGGCATGAAGTTTTATAAACAGTGTTATATTACCTTCTATGTTCGTTAGTTGTTTTTGTAGATGTATATGTATATATTGTTCCAAACATGTTCGCCTGTCCAGGCAGACGGACCTGTCTGTATATACGCCAACGATTCTCTCGGTTTTTGAGATACCGATCTGACATTCTGCATGCGTTCTTTACTCTTCAAAGAGCTGGCGATTTGTTGGAAATGCCCAAATCAAACCACCATAACACATACATTCATACATACATAGCTCCCATACAAACTGCACGGTCAAAAACAAGTTCTTATAGGGAAAACTTTGTTATTTGATGAGATGTCTTCACAAAATCAGTTGTAGATTATTATTCAAGTCCATCCAACAATTTCGAAAGAACTTTTTCAGATCGGATCAGTATAGCATATGGCTGCCATACAAACTGTACGATCAAAATTAAGTTCTTGTACGGAAAACTTTAATAATTTACAAGATATATTCACCAGACTTTACGTGAGGCATTGAAAAACCAAACGCTACAATCTCCGAAAAAAAATTTCAGATCGGACCACTATAGCATATGGCTGTCATACAAACCGGACGGTCAAAAACAAGTTCTTGTATGGGAAACTTTTTTATTTGACGAAATATCTTCACAAAATCTGCCATATGTTATTTTCTAAGACATCGCTACAATATCTGGAGAAAATGTTCAAATCGGACCGCTATAGCATATGGCTGCCATACAAATTGAACGATCGAAATCAAGTCCTTGTATCGAAAACTTTTTTACTTGACAAGATATCTTCACCAAATTTAGCTCGAATTATGGTTTATGATAATGGTATAATATGTGAAGAAATTGTTCAGATCGGACCACTATAGAATATAGGTGCCATACAAACTGCACGATCAAAATCCAGATCTTGCATGAAAATATGATTATATTGAAAGTCGAGCAGTTCTACATATCAAAATAGTACCCCCAGCATATTATACATAACTACAGTGGCTTTAAAATCACACGCGGCATTTCCGCTTTTCACGACAGCGGGCGCATATTTGGCACACGCTTTGTTTCCATTGCAGCCAGCGCCCAACAAGCAGTTTCCCATTCTTTTGTTAATTCTACTTCTACGGCTTTTGTTTTTGTAAATAGACTTTTATTTTTGTAAATAGGCTTTTGCTCACATATGTTACTTATTATGATAATGAACGCTCGAGCAGCTATTAATTTTTGCCGCTGCCACAAGCAACCGCTGATCGCTGCGGCACATACGCTGGCAGTTTGTTTACGAATTTGCCGGTTTTCCTCAAGCAATTTTCGCAATTCCGCAGAAATCTGCTGGTTTGCTCAACTGCCGATGGCTTGCGAGAGCGCACACGGTAATCAGCAAAGACTTGAGTATTTTCTTATTTCCCTAAAGACGTGTTGTCGGCTGTTGCTATTTTGTTTTTACGAAACTTTTTAGTAATAATATATTTTACGGCTTGTTTGCACTCAAATACTTATTTATTACACGTGTGCGCAGGTATGTGTGTGTATCTGTACATATGTACATATGTCTGTAATTGCCAAATGTTTGGCACGCTCTTTGAAAGATCTGCCACTAATTGAGCACTTAAAAATTCGTATTCAAGATTAAGTGCCGTTAAATGTGTTGCAATATCCACAAACATCCTTGTAAAACGCATTAAAAAACGATAACAACAAAAACATAAATATCTTGCTTTGTATTCGAAGGCATATTTTCGTTTTTTATTTATTTATTTTGGTTATCTGGCTAAAAAAAAACACAGAAAATATTTTTTTTTTGCCTTTTCTTAATTTTTTAAGGCAAAAGCTTTGAAGTGCTTCAATTCAAGCAGTGTTTCGGGCACGTTTACCCTGAACTTTTTTATACATTTATTTGTGTTTTTGAGTATTTGTGCTATTAGCACAATTATTCGGTAATTTATTGGTAGCTTAGCTAAATTATATCAAGAAAATTCCTCTAACATTGGAGTGTTGTACGTCAAAAATATGTATAATTCTGGTGGAAGTATTTCTTTGAACTTTCCCAAAACTCATATGTATATCAAGTCTATGCACAGTAAATGTTAATTAATGCTTCCTGCGGTTAAAAATCATGCGGTTGCAGCTACTTACTTACTGAGTCATATACGCATTAGGGTGTGTTTGATTACCGATTTTATACCCTGAACTCCGATTGCCTGTATGTAAGCGAAATAGTTCGTCAGTTGAATTGGAGTTTTGCACGCACCCTTTTTTCGCCAAGAAGCTGTTCATTTGTCGGAACCGGCGATATCGAAAGACTGTAGCATATACATAGCTACCATACAAATTGATCGATTAAATACCTTGTATAGAAGAATTTTGTACTATAGGAGATATCTTCACGAAATTTGGCCCGGACTATTAACCAAAGCAGCTTTATAATACCCGAAGAAATTTTTCATATCTGAACACTATAGCATATAGCTGCCATACAAATTGATTGATCAAAAATATTTTCTTGTATGGAAAACTTTTGCATTTTACGAGATATCTTCCGGAAATTTGGCAAAAATTATTTCCCAAAGCAGCGGCACAATCTCCTTGGAAATGGTTTAGATCGGACACCTATGGCATATAGCTGCCATATAAAGTGACCGATAAAATTCAAGTTCTTGTATGAAGAACTTCTTTATTTGTCAAGATATCTTCATGAAATTTTGAGCGCTTTATTATTTAAGACAACGGTACAATCTCAGTGGAAATTATTCAAATCGGACTACGATAGCATATAGCTGTCATACAAACTGAACGATCAAAATCAAGATAAAGGTATTTTTATACCATTCCAAGCTATAAGAAATGCACGATGAAGGGTATTATAGCTTTGGTGAAATACAAATAATTTTTTTTTAATTTTTTAGTGTTTTGCCAGACTTTGCTTCGTATGCTCAAATGTTTCTAAACCTTCGAAATCCGACTTAACCCATTGCATACGCAATAAAATTATTGTTTGATTTGTCTTAAAAATGTACCTACCCTATTGTAATCTCATTTGTTTAATTGTTACTTTCAGCACCATTATTTAATTTTACATTTCTGAATGAAAGCTCAAACTCACCAAATGCATAGCAACACATTTTGCTGGCTTATCGCGCGCGTTATCAATCATGATGATTACCCGCGTATACATATGTATGTACATACCAACAAAAAAATAGAACTGCTTAAAATACTATCACATTATAAGATAAACAACTTTGCAAATAAAACATAAACAAACGCCGCGCTTGCGGCACATCCCCGCTATAACACCCACGCCTGACTACTTCTGCCACTACTACATAGCTTTGACAATATGACATTTCGCTTGTGCGCCGCAGCGGATGTTTATAAAAATAGCGAGAGCAAGCAGCGTCTATAAAAAATTAGCAGAAAAACACCAAAATCATTTTCAATGTTACCCTAAAAATAAGGATGAACAATAGGAATCGATATAAATAAATAACAAATAAAAGAAAATATGCAAATCATATAAAGTCTGCGCGTCGATTTGTCTAATGTCCTAAACGTTGCTAAAATATATGTACATATGTACATGTATAAATATATGTATTTATATGTATATGTTATTAGGATGGATCTTAAAAAAAATATTTTTCCCTTTGTTGCTCCTAATAATAAGTTCTTAGACACCTACATATAAGCAAGTCTCACCAAGGATGGATGGTCCTCCGGCCTGACGGGCCGCTCGGCCAAATGGTTCTATCTCCTACACGTTTATTGCGATTGCCTTGACACTTAGGGAAATATTCTAGACATATCACATCATTTAAAAAACTGCGATTTTTTGAAATGTCAAAACTCACATAACACCTTCAAGCTAATTTTTTTTTGTTGTAGAATTAAGGTTTATATACCATATTCTGTGAATTGTACGCTATTTAAGTTTATAATGTGATATTTTTTTTTCTACTTAATAAAGAATTTGAATTTGAATAATTTTTTGTACTAGACAACTGTAAGACGGCGGAAAACTAATTCGGGTGTGTAAACTCACATTGAGCAATACCAAAAGCTCCGTCAGGATCGGGAAGAACCGCTCCAAGCCGTTCGATATCAAAAGAGGTTTCAGACAAGGCGGTTGCCTAACGTGCCACTTCTTCAATTTACTGCTGCAGATAATAATTCGAGCTGCAGAGCTTAATTGAGCGGGTACAATTTTCTATAAGAGTGTAAAACTGCTGGCGTCCTCTTACAATTCATATCGAAAGACTTTCATCGATGTGTCTAAGAACCAATTTTTCAGAGTACCAAGCGAAAAAAAACATCGTTTTTTACCCACCCTAGTGTACACATACATATGTATGTGTGTTCACATGTATTTTGGTCATTTGACATTTACAAAAAATGCCTTCTTAGCAGAATTTTACGACTTCAATAGTGTGTACATAAATGTTGTAAAATATTTTATTGCAAAATAGTTTTTGTTTTTTTGTCAGCAAGTTTTCACGGTCAGAAGAAGGAAGGTGAAGGAAAAGTCTATTCTCAAATTTTTATCGCTTTGACTTCGCTGCAAAGCGATTAATGACAGCTGACGAACATATTCTAGCTTTTCATAGATAATTCTGAGTTTGTTGAGCACTCACTCTCGTCTGTACCCAGCTTCGTTTGAATCAGCTCGTTTATAAATAAACATAAGTATGTACATATGCACATATGTAAATTTCAAGTTTATAACAAAGAGCGGAATTTCCTCAACGACTTATCAACAATAGCACTCGCTTGGAACAAAGGGCAGTATGTTACTACGATAAACCGGTTTAGAACGGCACATTGCGTACAAATTGCCGCTTTGCATATTGTGGAACCGAGAGCAACCGACAAATCTTGGCTTTTGCGAATGTTGTAAATAAAACTGCCGATAATTTGAACAAAAGTAAACAATTTGCAAATTAATGCCGCAAATTTATCTGAGGAATGCTAAAATACGAGAGTACGAACGCATTAAAGCTCATTTGCCGGATTATTTTATGGAAATAAAATACACTTAATGAATTCCTCATTATAAATTATGCCCAAACATACAACATATTTATTTGATGGGGCTTCAGCTATTTTTGAAGGTAGGTCAGTGGACACTGCCTTGTATACTCCTGTTTCCTGCTCGCGAGGGCCAAAAGAAGTTTGCAGTGGGGACCTTCCTCGAGACCGAGGGGCATAAAACAACTAGATGCCGGAAGCGGTCATTAGAACTTTAAATACATTCAGGCTTTACTGAATAGAACGATGGTAGCGGAATAGACTGAGTGAATCTTGGTTGCCAGTTATCAAAGCTTGAAGAATTCGGCTGCCGGGTGATTGCCTACGCGGACGATGCAGCTCTAAATATTGAGAGAAATTTTTTGAATACTACGCTTGAGCCAAATCCGGGGTGTATTAGTATTGTACGCAAACCTGAACTAAGTAAGGCATAGCTGCCATACAAACTGACCGATCAAAATCCAGTTTTTGTATGGAAAATTTTGTATATGTGGGTATTTTAACTTCGCCGCAAAAGGTTGAGGTTTTTTGGAAAGCTCTCAGTAATATTAAGAAAGAGAGTGACGTATCAAAGGAACTACAAATTTACGGAAATTAAAATAAAAGCTGCAAAAAAGAAAGGTTTTCAGCAAGCACAGCTTGGCAATTGCTTCTTCATTATTAATACAAATATGCTTCGTTAATTTACCTTCGTGTAACAGTAATTTTTCGCATGCAAATCTTTTGTTTTCTTCGAGAGATTGCGCAAGGTGGCGCCCGTGCAGGCGCACAAATATTTCAAACTGGACACCACTTTCTTTTCGGCGCTTGTGGCGTCGAGATCATCGTACGAATGATATGAGCTATTGCGGCGTGACTTCGAGAGTGGCGTGGTACATGTTGAATTCGTGGGCGATTTGAAGAAGAGATCAAATGTGGGCGCCGACTTGTGATGATGAAAATGATGGAATTGTAATGTGTGGGTTTTCACAGTATTTGACTTGACGCCGGGAGATTCGTGCGGGACGGGGGATGGTTGAGGCGATTTCGGGGTACGTGGGGATGCTGGTGGTTTGGGCGATTTTGCCGGTTGATATTTTGTGTCATTGGAATGTAATGCTTGTTGTTGTTGTATTTGTTGCTGTTGCTGCTGATCTAACGCAGTTAGCGGCGGTTGTTTTAACACATGTTTGAGCTGTTGTTGCAGCTGCTTTTGCAATTGTTGCTGCAATAGTTGTCTTTTTTGCAAAAATTGTTGTTTTTCCAACAGCTGTTGCTGCTGCTGTTGTTTTTGTTGCTGCTGCTGTTGTGGTTTGCTGTGTAATAAAGTTTTCGGTTTTGGCGGCAGCGGTGGCGGCACACCGTAATCCAGCGAAGGCATTAAATTACCGCTATCAATTTGTACGACTTGCTGTTGTTGTTGTTGCAGCAGCTGCTGTTGTGCAGTAAGTTCAGTCTGGGTTTGTGTTTGTTGCGGCAGATGTTGCTGCTGGTGGTGGCTATAATGACTATGCTTATGAAGATGTTGATGATGATGATGCTGATGCTTGATTTGTTGATTCTGTTGTAGTTGCTGCTGTTGTAGCAGCGCGTGATTTATTTCGCTGACTTCGTGCTGCTTGCAAGTCGCTGGCTTGTGTAGCAAATGTTGCAACTGATGCTCGCTGCTATGGCACCTTGTCAGCTTTAGCGGCTTGGGTGGTTTGGGGGGTGGCGGTGAGGTACGTGTGGGTCGTGGTAGACGCGCTTGCTGACGCCGCAATGACTCTTGACTGCCGTTGCTCCTGCCAAAGTCAATTTGGCTGTCGTCAGTGTCGTCGTCGTTGTTGCTGTTTGCTCGCTCTATTGTTGTTGCTGGTGTTTTGGTATTCACTGCTGACTGGCTGCCACTTTCAATTATGAAATTCTATATGAAAAGAATGTGCAATGAAATTGAATGCGTTCAACGAACATGACGCGGCGAATTTGGAAAACGATAGAAGCACAAAACGAATTGAAACTGAACAACGAAATGGCGGCAAATGGCACTGATTGCAATTGATTGTGGAAAAATGTGGAAAGCGTAGCTTTCTTTAAACGAAATGCGAAATTATAAAATTTCACTACAAAACATATTGATTTATTTCTTCTAAATCATTTCAATTTATACCCTAAACAGAGTCCGCCTGTCCGTATATACGCAAACAAGTCCCTCAGTTTTTGCGCTAAAAGTTTGCACACTTCTTTTTTTCTCCAAGAAGCTGCTTATATGTGGAAATCGTCGATATCGGAAAACTATATCATATAGCTGCCATGCAAACTGAACGATATAAATCGGTATCTTACATGAAAAACTATTTTATTTGAAGAGATATCTTCCCAAAATATGGTATGAATTATTTGCCAAGGCAACAGTATAATCTCAGAAGAAATTGTGGGGATCGGACCATTATAGCATATAGCTGTCATATAAACAGACCGATAAAAATCATGTTCTTGTATGAAAAACTCTTTTATTTGACAAATTTCTTCACAAACTTTGGCAAGAATTATTGCCTAAAACAATGCTATAATATACGAAGAAATTTTTTGGATCCGAATACTATAGCATATAGCTGTCATACAAACTGAACGAACAAAATCCAGTCCTTGTATGGAAAACTTTCATAATTAACGAGATATCTTCACGAAATTCGGTCGAGTTTATTACTATAAACAAAGATACAAACTGCAAAGAAATTTTTCATATTGGATCACTGTAACATATAACTGCCATACAAACGGAGCGATAAAAATTAAGTTCTTGTATAATGAACTCTTTTGTTTGACGAGATATTTTCAGGAAATTTGGCACAGATCATTGCCTAAAGCAACGCTATAATATCCGAAGAAATTTTTTAGATCGGATCACTATAGGATATAACTGCCATACAAACGGAATGATTAAAATCGATATTTTATATGAAAAACTTTTTTATTTGAAGAAATATCTTCTCGAAATATGGCATGTATTATTTCCCAAGCGAATTCAACAATATGCATAGAAATGGCTTAGATCGAAAAAGTATAGCATATAGATGCCATACAAACTGACCCACAAAATTATGTATATCCTCTCGAGGCAAATTTTTTTATTAGACAAGTTGTCTTATGAAACTTAGTAATTTATCAAAATAACAGTGATTTGATTAAATGAGAGCTTATTTAACCGCTCTCACTCTCTCTAAATCCAAACCAGTCTACTAACAATAACCGTCATTAAACATTGCAAATCAACCACAATATACGCTAATCAAATAAAATCAGCAACCAAAGTCATTCCAATGCATGTTTTTCTTAATTTTTATTGCACAAATTGCGCGCACAGCTTGCGGCATATTGCGTGTGAGTTCAATGTCCATAGCGCCATAGTAGATGTCTTTCAAATTGTAAATACAATTAACAATTATCGCCGCAGGCAATTAACAATTGAGGCAGCATGCAGCTGCCAAGCAAGCGCACACATACACATATATACTAGCATTTACAAACGCATATAAACCAGCACACAAGTCACACACAAAGTTGCAAAGCCAGCGCCCACAATTGGCAAACGCGCCGCGTGTTGCGTATACGCCCGTGACCTTGACTACGCAGTTTGGGGTTACTGGCGACAATTGAGTAGCCAAATGAAGCGCAAGTTGACCGCGGCACTTGCTCACATTTGCACTTGTCACTGCGCGTAGACGTCTCGGCATGGCTTGCGGGTCTGCACGTTCGACGAACCCTGGCGCTGCTTAAGTGGCGGCACTATTATTTGTGGATGCTTCGTCAGCAGCGACGCCGTCATCAATCGCCGCGCAATGTCACAAGATTTAAAGTGCTATTCATTGTTTACCTGTACATACATATGTATACGTGTGTGTGTTTGTGGTTTATATTTGGCATTTCTCGCGATATTTAGACAATTAGACATTTGAACAATTAGACGTTTGCCAAAATCGCGACGAGTGGGGCTGGCGATTCAGCCGACAAGCTCGAGCACACTTCAAAGTTTTGCATGCTCGCGTTGAGCTGAGATTACTACATTCGCGCATTTGCGTGTATTTCTCATTACTCATTACTGTGCTTATAAAATTTGCTTGTTTTGTTGTTGCAAAATTATGATAATTATTATTAGTGCCGCTGCAGCCATTAACAATGTTGCTTTCGCATTCATAAATTCACTTAGCAATACGCTGAGCTGCGATTGTGTGGCGGCAGCCGACTTCATGTCCCAAGTGACCCAATGTCAATCTGAGAAGACTTTCAGTTGTCTACGCAGCAATTTTCATTGAGTTTATATATGTATGTATCGCCGTAAATGTACATGTAATAGAAGATTTATCAGTGGTTTGTCTAGATTTGGCGTGCTAAGCCGACCGATTTTACTTTGTTTGGGTACATCATGGGAACTCCAATTTTACATTGAACCTTCAAGTCAGAGTTCAAGCAGTCTGTAGGCAAATCAACTGCAACTTAACTGAAGTAAACGTTCGATTGGCAGTTTTAACTGGACATTGAACATCTTACCAGAAGACTGGAAGAAGATGAGATAGAATCTTTTTCATAATCAAGGTAAAAAGATCTCAGATCTCATATTTTTTGCAACCCTAGTAATATAGAGAAAAAGAAATAAAAGCCCAAAGCAGATTTATGACAAGTTCAGGACGTTTTGCGGATAGCTGGCATCTCTATTAATAAAATTCTAAGTGTAATACCCTCGTCCTGCTGATGGATCAGCCAACTAACCTAACCCAAGTCAACGCTGTCTTCTATGACTTTCAAATAAATTATAGCCTTACGTTATGTTAGGTCAGGTTAGATGGCTGATCAAAGATCGCATCTGGACTACTATATCTAGTCCTTTGTGAAGCCATAGAAGAGATAAACTCCTGTGTTCGAACTTATAAATTAATTAATTATGTAATTAATAGCCAAAACAAAATTGCAAAGGCTTTTAATTTCCATTCACGCCAGCTTGGTGCGATACCTAGAGGTATGCGCTCTCAAGTGTTCAAGTCTTGTCCTCCCAAACGCAGTACAGTCTAGAAGGAAGTGTGGAGTTGTTTCCAACACATCTCATTTCATCTCATGATAGTACTCCCAGCCTTACTACGTGATCGTCAATAGCGCAATGGCTTGTTAAAAGCTCCACAACTAGGGAGAGGCTATCCTCACCCTCGTGCAAAGAGATCACTACATCTTGAGACAAAAGGCTTTTGCGACTGCGCATGTACCTATGGTGGCACAGCACTGGCTAAGCTTCAGCGAAGCCCTGCTATTTAGTAGTAGAACACAAGAGGATACGAAAGCAGCGACCCGCTCCCATTCTATCATGTTCTAGGGTGCCTTTTCTTGCTAGCTCATCGCTTTACAGTTTCCTGCGATTCCGCTGTGGCTTGGCACTCATACCAGTCACATCACAAAGACACTCGATGCTATTGATATCAAGGTTAGGCATTCTTTGACCAGCCCTGAACGCACTATTAATAAGTTCAAGGCTAGTCTCGCCGCTCTGCTATCTGAGTGGAAGTTCACTCTCTGAAGGAGGCTGCACTCTGGGGGAGTGAGTTTACTGCTACCTTAATGGCTGCAATCTCGACCTGGAAGTCACTGCAATAGTCAGAAAGTCTGAAGTTGGAGTCGATTGAGAGCTCCTGATAATAAACCCTTCCACCAATTTTCACCCTACCACACCGACTGCGCGCGCGATGAAATTGCTGCTCTGGAAAGCTTTAATTAAATCATTATCTTTATTTAGTAATTATTATATATTTTTATAGCATATAATTGCTATTTTGTTAAATAGACTAGCCCTTGAACTATGCATGTTTGTATGTATCATAAATATTGCAAAGCTTTTTTAGAAAAAACTCACAACATTTACATACAATTAAGCTGGCAACCTTGTGTTACTACTTTTTCGTATTGAAAACATTTATCGCCGCTGGAATGCAGCTGCTTTATCGTTTTCACATAATCGCTTATATATACATGCTTATATATGTATGTACATATGTATGTATATTTCATACTTCAAATGCCGCTTAGCTGGCTATAGACTTTACATTTTGCAATTATTAATCACCTCACCACCACTGCGCTTAATCGAAGCAGTAAGTACATAAGTAGTATATACGCCAACGAGTCATTTAGTTTTTTAGGTATCGCTCTAAAATTTCGCGTATGTTCTTTTCTCCCCAAGAACATGCTTATTTATCGTAACTGCCGATATCGGACAACTATAGCATATAGCTGCCATAATTTGGCATATATTGTTTTCTAAAATGCAGACCTTCTATGAAAAAGTTTTTATTTGAAAAGGTATCTTCCCAAAATTTAGCCAGAACTATTATTTAATGTAACGGTATAATCTGTGAAGAAATTGTTCAGATCGGATAACTATAGCATATAGCTGCCATACAAACTGATCAATCAAAATCATGTCCTTGTATGAAAAACTTTTTTATTTGACAAGATATCTTCCTGAAATTCAACATGGCTTATTGCCCAAGACTATGCTACATTAATTGCAAAAATTTTTCAGATCGGACCACCATAGCATATACAGTGGACCAATAAAGTTTACATACACCTAATTCCATTAAATTCCGACACGTTTATTTGTTTCAAAATTAATAAATTTTGTGGTTTTTTTCTATCCATTTCAAGATATGTATATTTAACATTAAACATAGCATATCAAAATATTTTTTTTTTTTACACAAATAAAAAAAATTAAAGTTAAAGCTTAAAATGAGCATAATTTATATCAAAAAAGTTTACGTACACTTATGATTGTTTATATAAATCAAAAGTAATTACAATACTTTTAAAGGGTTTTGGCCTACATTTTGTTGCTATTAGTGTCCCTAGACATCGTTGTATGCTCCCCACTCAATTTCTAGTATTATTTCCGGATATTTTGACCCATTAAGTCCATGATCCAGCTTTTTGGCCTTATTTTGATGAAATTCGATGTTTTCGAATACGGTTTTCCAAAAAGTTCCAGATATTTTGAATAGGATTAATGTCTAGCGATTGCGGGACCTATGGAGTTATTTTTATTTCCATAACAACCATTCACGTACAAGATAAGTTGTGTGTTTTGGGTCGTTATCCTGTGGTAAATAGAAATGGCTGCTATTAACAGCCGATTTAAGCACACTTAAAATTTAAATCTTTTTCTTAAAATGCTCAGATACATATGCTTATACATTTTTGAAATGTACACAAAAAAATAAATCCCCAAACAGTAAGGAATTTGTTGAAGAGTGCTGGTTATCATAGACGAGTCGCGCGTCGTAAGCCATACATATATAAGGTTAATAAAAAGAAAATGTCGGCGTTTGCTAAACAATATTTAAACAAACCGTATTGGTTTTGAAAAACATTGTGTTCACCGACGATTCAAAATTTAATAAATTTGGTTCGAATAGATCACGAAAAGTGTGGAGAAAGATCAATGAAGAGTCGCAAGGACAAAATGTATTGCCAATGGTAGAGCACTGTGGGGGTAATGTTATGGTTTGCGGGTTTATGGTTGCATCTAGAGTTGGACATTTGGACTTTATTAGTGAAAACATGGATAAGCATATGTATCTGAACATTTTAGGAAAAAAATTTAAATTTTAAGTGTGCTTAAATCGGCTGTTCATAGCAGCAAAACCAATTTCCAACAGGATACCGACCCAAAATACATGTCTTATCTTGTACATGAATGGTTGTTATGGAAATAAAAATAACTCCATAGGTCCCGCAATCACTAGACATTAATCCTATTCAAAATATCTGGTACTTTTTGGAAAACCGTATTCGAAAACATCGAATTTCATCAAAATAAGGCCAAAAAGCTGGATCATGGACTTAGTGGATCAAAATATCCGGAAATAATACTAGAAATTGAGTGGGGAGCATACAACGATGTCTAGGGACAGTAATAGCAACAAAATGTAGGCCAAGAACCGTTAAAAGTATTGTAATTACTTTTGTTTTATGTAAACAATCATAAGTGTACGTAAACTTTTTTGATAGAAATTATGCTCATTTGAAATGGATAGAAAAAAACCACAAAATTTATCCATTTTGAAACAAATAAACGTGTCGAAATTTAATAGAACTAGGTGTATGTAAACTTTATTGGTCCACTGTTCAAAATCATGTCCTTGTATGAAAAACTTTTTTGTTTGCAAAGATATCTTCACGAAATTTAGCGTGGATTATTATCCAATACAAGGCTACAATATTCAAAGGAATTGTTCAGATCGGATCACTATAGCATATAGCTGTCATATAAACTAATCGATAAAAATCATATCCTTGTATGAAAAACTTTTCCATTTGACCGGATATCATCATGAAATTTGGCACTGCTTATTGTCTATATATTATATATGTATGTATGTATTTTCCCAGGAAGTCATTGAAAATGTGGCAGAGCACTTGCAATTATTTACAAGCGTGGAGGTCAACAGTCAACATTAAATGCCATAAATGATGCGTTGAATGTATGTACATTTGTATTTATGTATGGTTTGCTAAGCATTTGATACAAAACTTTGTTTATTTTCAAACTAATTTTGAAAAATATTTTCATTCACAAAGTTTTGTTTATTTTACTTGAACCGCAAGCTGTATGGTCAAAGTGCTAGGCATAAACACTCAAGCATACAGATGTACATACTTATGTATATGCGCACGTTCGGGGCATTGCCTTCGAATTGTCAATACAACGCTAACGGTGTATTAGCAGCGCGTATGCGTCGTGCC
Source organism: Bactrocera tryoni (assembly GCF_016617805.1). Classification (NCBI taxonomy): domain Eukaryota; kingdom Metazoa; phylum Arthropoda; class Insecta; order Diptera; family Tephritidae; genus Bactrocera; species Bactrocera tryoni. Next base: position 76,713,307 of record NC_052503.1, read on the forward strand.
ATATTTGTTATTTGTGCGCTCAGTCGCCACCTTTCGGCGCCGCATAAACACTTCCTAATGACCTGGCTGTCAAATGAGGTGAGCTGCATCCCACATCCTCGCCACAGTCGACGCACACGCGAACTCACTCATATTTGGTGTGTAGTGAGCAGAAAGTAAATATACACAACAGCAGGAACAAACTTTAGTCGGAAATGCGCGCATTAGAGGAGTGAAGGAACGCGGTTTCTTGATTTTTGAACATTTAACCTTAACACACACACGAACACTTAGATATACAGTACTGCCTTGCGGAAGTGTGAAAAATTGTAGTTGTAAACATATTAGGCCTGAGCAAGTGCCATACACATTCTTCGCATCTTGGAAACGCTCAGATGTACATATATATAAGTATGTATATGTATGTATATATTTATATATGTACATATGTACATATATACACAGATGCACAGTTTCGATTTTAATAGCGTTGAAATACTCAATTAAGCGGCCTGCTATTAATTGTTGAGAGTTCCTGGTAGTAACTTCAAAAAATGCTGCAAACGCTGTGTTTTGTTTACACTTATTAAGCGAAATCTTCGTTTCCAGTGAAATTACTTTTGTTTAAAAATTTAATTTCTATAAAAAAACTATTCATCCATTTCCATATTTCTATTAATTTTATTTCTATGAATGACTAGAGTTTGATTGGACAGTTTGTATGACAGCTATATGCTATAGTGGTTCGATCCAAACAATTTCTTCGGAGTGTGTACCGTTAGCTTTAGCAATAAATCGGGCTAAATTTGGTGAATATATGTATCTTATCATCTAAAAACGTTTTTCATACAAAGACTTGAGTTTATTCGTTCAGTTTGTATGGCAGCTACATATACATACATACATATGCTATAGTGGTTCGATCAGAACCATTTCTGCAGATATTAAAGCCTTTTTTAGTAGTAGTATTGCCCAAATTTCTTGTAGATACCTCTACAAATTAAAAAGTTTTCCATACAAGCATTTGATTCCGATCGTTCAGTTTGTATGGCAGCTATATGCTACAGTACTCTGATATAAGCAATTCCGACAACTAAGTAGCTTCTTGGAGAGGAAAGTATGTGTCTAAAATTTCAGATCGATATACATACATATGTATGTATGTCAAAAATTGAGGCACTAGTTCGCGAAAATACAGTCGGACAGACAGATGAACGTGGCTACTTCGACGGCTTCGGCTCGTCTGATTTCTTATATACCTTCTGGGTGTTACAAACTTCATGGCAAATTTAATATACCCAGTACTTGGTATAAAAGTAACTTATTTTCATTTATTTATTTATTTTTTTTTCGTAAAAATAAATTTTTTCCTTATTTTCATTTTTTTGTAATATTTTAAAATATAATTTGCTTATGTACATTATTTAACTTTTTTCAGAAAATTTTATTTTATTTATTTAATTTTTTTTTTGCAAAAGTAAATTTTTTCCTTTCTTTCTTTTTTTTAGAAATTATTAATTATATATA